>NC_053395.1:23842810-24065566 GCF_905171765.1 Bufo bufo
TAAATCAGGTATACTCAGGTGTGATAAAGTGTATGGAAAGGTCGTGGATGGGGTGTATATCTCACCCAGGTTCCTCAACTGGGTAAAATGAGTGAAATCCAGAAAAGCTAAAGTGGTTTCAGCAAGGTATAGCTTGCTGAGACAGTTTTGTTAACTGTTCAAGGGCTGGATTTTATTTGGACTGGGAAGGTAGGTTAGGTAGTGGGACCTCCCCAGTCCACCCCCATTCCAGGGCAGATTTTTCCCCTAACTTGAGGGATCCTCAGCTGTAGCCAGCTGGGATCATTAGGGGGGAAACAAAAGCACATCCCAGGCTGTCAGTCAGAGAGTGTGATGCCTGGAAGAAGTCTAGGAAGCTGGCTGCCTTGCTCTGTGTGTGACCTGCGCTCAATAGGTGATCTAGAAACTAATTTGTATTAGGTAGAGCCCAGATGGGCAGGATTTCATTTTGTTTGTTTTTTGTTTTTTTTGGTGCTGGAACTTCACTGTACCCAGTGAATTATAACTGGGTTTGCCTGTAAATTGCAGGAGTGTCCTAAAAATAAAGCATCAATTTGGACTGTAATCCTGTGGTCTGCAAACGAATCTGTCATCGCTGCCCTGCGTGCGAGAGCAACCCCTTACACAGGCCACTCTGCCTTAGGGTATGGTCACACGGAGCGGCTGTGCTGCGGGCAGTTCATGGCCATGCTGCGGTGCAGTGGCGTAGGGATCGCCATAGCAACCATAGCAGTGGCTATGGGGCCCTACGCCACTGGGGGCCCGTCCGGACCGCATAAATTTTTTTTTTTTTTTTTTTTTTTTTTTTTTTTTTTTTTTTTACACACTAAGGCACTGGCAGCCAGGCCCGCCCGCCCGCCTGGTGTAGTGGGCGGGGCGTGGGCGGGCGGTCCGCGGCTCGGGCCTGGCTGGGGATTGGGAAGCCAAGGAGTAGTCAGGTCATGTGCTCCGCCTCCTTGTCTCCCGACGTCACTCACCTCTCCCGACGTCACTCGCCTGCTCCGCCTGCTTCTAAAGTGGGAGGAGCATGTGCGTGCGGCGTGACGGAGTGAGTGACGTCACGCTGCCGCCCGCTGCCTATTTTGAATGTGAAGAGCGGGAGCCTGCCTGCCCACCCGTGCCCAGTGTGCCTAACTGCCCATGCCCAGTAGGCCAGAAGTGAATGGATTCTTTTCTGCACTGCCAGCAGTCTGCCACAGTAAAAAGAAAAAGTCTGGAGTGGAGAGGAGTCCTGACTGTCCCCGACTCCCCAGTAAGTTAGTGAAGTGTCAAGTGATAGATAAGGATTATTAGATAGTAGTATACATACTAGTACATACTTTGCACAAGTTTATTATTTACAACTTAAAGGGAACCTGTCACCAAAGAAATCGCTTATTAAGCTGTTAAAAATATTAACAGCTTAATAAGCGATTTTTTTGGTGACAGGTTCCCTTTAAGTTGTAAATAATAAACTTGTGCAAAGTATGTACTAGTATGTAGTACCTTATAGTGCTGCATAGTAGTTTCCTAATGCACTTTTTCTTCGTTTAGCCGCATTTAGCCTCCTTGAGAAATCAATGTTTTATTCAGTCGCTGCCCCGTGCTTCAAGTCAGGTTTGAAGTCAAGGGGGCAGCGGCCTAGGTGTCTCCAATGCTGCTCTCCACGCCTCCCGCCGCCTTTATTGACAAGCCGGATCTCAGTGCCGGGACCGCGCTCCCAGCCCGCATGCGCAGTAAAGGGCTGCTGTAGCCTGTAGCGCGATCCCGGCTCCGGCTCGTACACTCAGCCGGCTTCAGTTTCGCTACTGCGCATGCGCCCGGCATCTTCTGTAACTGCGCTAGTATGTAAGGCTGGCGGGTGCATGCGTAGCCGGGATCGCGCTACAGGCTACAGCAGCCCTTTATTGCGCATGCGGGCTGGGAGCGCGGTCCCGGGACTGAGATCCGGTGTGTCAATAAAGGCGGCGGGAGGCGGGGAGAGCAGCATTGGAGACACCTAGGCCGCTGCCCCCTTGACTTCAAACCTGACTTGAAGCACGGGGCAGCGACTGAATAAAACATTGATTTCTCAAGGAGGCTAAATGCGGCTAAACGAAGAAAAAGTGCATTAGGAAACTACTATGCAGCACTATAAGGTACTATTAACAGCTTAATAAGCGATTTTTTGGTGACAGATTCCCTTTAAGCTCACTTACATAAGGAACGCGGCGTCCGTCTTACAATAGTTGCCGGCCTCCACCCCCTGTTGAGGTCAGTCACTGTCAGGGACACTGTTATGGGGGGGGGGGGGCCCATACATTTTTTTTGCTATGGGGCCCATGCATTTCTAGCTACGCCCCTGTTGCGGTGAAGAACCGCGTGGCCAATTAAACTGCAGCTGCCTTTCATTTAACAATGAACCGCACTGTATAGTCTTTCTTTATTGTTAATGGCCGTGCAGAACTTTTGATTGACCTTTAACCCCTTCACGCCCAGCGCCGTACATGTACGGCACAACCGGATGTGACTTAACACCCAGCGCCGTACATGTATGGCGCGATGATCGGGCGGGTTCAGGAGCTGCGCCCGCCTGATCATCGGCAGGGGTCCGGCAGTCACTGATAGCCAGACCCCTGCTGTATGTGTTGCATATATGCTGAAAGTATGGTTAATAATTCCAATGTGCGAAGGGAGCGGGCTGGGTGAAACCAGAAGTGTTTTTATTGAACATTTTCTGCAAGACAAAATTACATGACCTTGAGTATAAGAGGCAGGATGGTAACAGTCTATCCTGTCCACTAGGAACTAGAGATCTGAAATTTACTGTTATGTGTTTTCTCCTCTGGGGGCAGGGATTCGGCTCTGAGCCCACTCCCTCCCCTATTTAAGGAAACACTGAGAATGCAGTCTCATTCAAGAGCAGACTCTACTAAGAGAGCCTACTCACAGATTATGAGGTTATTCTCTTCTTGGTGTTCCTCAAAGGAGGTGGCGTCTGCAGATCCGCCCCTCCCCATCATCCTTCAGTTTCTGCAAGATGGCCGTGACAAAGGCCTTGCTCCATCTACCTTGAGGGGTCAAGTTTCAGCCATTTCAGCTTGTTTCAACAAGTCTTTTTCGCAGGACCCGCTCATTAAACGGTTCCTTAAAGGAGCTGAAAGATTAAAGCCTACAGTACTGAAACCCATCCCTCAATGGGATTTATCAGTAGTTCTCAGGGGGTTAACATCTCCCCCCTTTGAGCCTTTGAAGGAGGTCGATTTCAAGTTTGTCACATGAAAACTTGTTTTTTCTTCTTGCTGTGACTTCGGCCAAGAGGGTCTCTGAGCTTCAAGCTCTATCAGCGCACGAGCCCTATACCATTTTTTTGCAAGACCGGGTCCTTTTAAGATTTCTCCCGTACTTTAGGCCTAAGGTTCCTTCTTTCCAGAATATCAACCAGGTGATATCCCTCCTGGTTCTTTCTAGACCTTCTACCTCCTCCGAGGAACCTGCTATACATCCTTTGGATATCTCGAGATGCCTCCGGATCTATGTGGATAGATCAAGGAGTTCAAGAAAGATGAAAATCTTCTAATCCTGTTTGCCGGTAAGTTTAAAGGCCGTAAGGCGTCTAAACCATCCATCAGTCGATGGGTTAAGGAGGCTAATGGGGAATCCTTTGTTTCCCAATCTCTAGACCCTCCGGGGTTTGTAAAAGCCCATTCTACGAGGGCTGTAGCTACTTCTTTTGCCGAGAGGAGTCTTCTTCCGCTCGACATGATTTGTAAATCTGCCTCCTGGAGCTCTGAATCAACATTCAACTCCCATTATAGACTAGATGCCAGATTAGCTGAGTACTCGGCCTTTGGGCAGACTATTCTTAGTTCTGCCAGGCATGATGGCCCTCCCTAGGGGTTCTTCTTGCTATCTCCCCATCTGTGCTGCTGGTAGGACGTAAGGGAATCGTTAATTTCTAACGATAATTTGTTTTCCCTTAGTCCTAACAGCAGCACACAAATTTCCCACCCTAGTAAGACTAGTTTTTTCTTGCTATAACACAATGGGCTGGAGGTGATTCCCTCCTTTATAGGGGAGGTTTAAGTGTTTAATTATTACTTGGGCTCATTAAAATTCCACCGGTCCTACCAGTCCATGGGGGGTGGTTAACCTCATCTGTGCTGCTGTTAGGACTAAGGGAAAACAAATTATCGTTAGAAATTAACGATTCCTATGTTATTAGGAACTGTGCTTGTATTCAGGCTTTAAACACTCTGCTGCCATCTACTGGTTATTTAAAGAAATGTAAATTTGTCTTTTCTAATTCTCCTGTGATTGTTAAAGCTGGAAAGTTATCTATATTAGTTTATTTTTATGGGGTGCCTCGTTTTTGACATACTTCCCACTCTCCCCCACAATTTTATGTTGTCCCTGACATAAGCAGACTTTAGTATGGGAACCTATTCTCTTACTCATCTTCCAATAACCATAGGGAGCCAAGTTTAATTTGTAAAACAATTACTTGAGGAGCTGTCCTCCCTGCGACATCTACTCCCAGTTATGTCACAGTTTCCCACCCGCCCCCACAGCGCTATGAAGCCTGGGGGAATATTTGTTGCCTATAGCCAACTGGTAAAAAAAAACCTTTAGCACAGGTTTGTGTACAGTCGTGGCCAAAAGTTTTGAGAATGACAAAAATATTAGTTTTCACAAAGTTTGCTGCTAAACTGCTTTTAGATCTTTGTTTCAGTTGTTTCTGTGATGTAGTGAAATATAATTACACGCACTTCATACGTTTCAAAGGCTTTTATCGACAATTACATGACATTTACGCAAAGAGTCAGTATTTGCAGTGTTGGCCCTTCTTTTTCAGGACCTCTGCAATCCGACTGGGCATGCTCTCAATAAACTTCTGGGCCAATTCCTGACTAATAGCAACCCATTCTTTCATAATCACTTCTTGGAGTTTGTCAGAATTAGTGGGTTTTTGTTTGTCCACCCGCCTCTTGAGGATTGACCACAAGTTCTCAGTGGGATTAAGATCCGGGGAGTTTCCAGGCCATGCACCCAAAATGTCAACGTTTTGGTCCCCGAGCCACTTAGTTATCACTTTTGCCTTATGGCACGGTGCTCCATCGTGCTGGAAAATGCATTGTTCTTCACCAAATTGTTGTTGGATTGTTGGAAGAAGTTGCTGTTGGAGGGTGTTTTGGTGCCATTCTTTATTCATGGCTGTGTTTTTGGGCACAATTGTGAGTGAGCCCACTCCCTTGGATGAGAAGCAACCCCACACATGAATGGGCTCAGGATGCTTTACTTTTGGCATGACACAGGACTGATGGTAGCGCTCACCTTTTCTTCTCCGGACAAGCCTTTTTCCAGATGCCCCAAACAATCGGAAAGAGGCTTCATCGGAGAATATGACTTTGCCCCAGTCCTCAGCAGTCCATTCACCATACTTTCTGCAGAAGATCAATCTGTCCCTGATGTTTTTTTTGGAGAGAAGTGGCTTCTTTGCTGCCCTTCTTGACACCAGGCCATCTTCCAAAAGTCTTCGCCTCACTGTGCGTGCAGATGCGCTCACACCTGCCTGCTGCCATTCCTGAGCAAGCTCTGCACTGGTGGCACTCCGATCCCGCAGCTGAATCCTCTTTAGGAGACGATCCTGGCGCTTGCTGGACTTTCTTGGACGCCCTGAAGCCTTCTTAACAAGAATTGAACCTCTTTCCTTGAAGTTCTTGATGATCCTATAAATTGTTGATTGAGATGCAATCTTAGTAGCCACAATATCCTTGCCTGTGAAGCCATTTTTATGCAACGCAATGATGGCTGCACGCGTTTCTTTGCAGGTCACCATGGTTAACAATGGAAGAACAATGATTTCAAGCATCACCCTCCTTTGAACATGTCAAGTCTGCCATTTTAACCCAATCAGCCTGACATAATGATCTCCAGCCTTGTGCTCGTCAACATTCTCACCTGAGTTAACAAGATGATTACTGAAATGATCTCAGCAAGTCCTTTAATGACAGCAATGAAATGCAGTGAAAAGTTGCAAGGATAGAACTCTGCTGTTTCAGGATTCAGTTCTATGTTTTCCCTTGTGTGCTCTCTTTGGGTTACAGGGATGAACGATCTCCATTGTTCTTGTTCAAGATCCGATTCATCTTCTGATATTCCCTCAGATGTCTGTGTCACTGGTTGAGGAATCTTTGAAACTTGGCCCCGTCTTCTAGTACTGGGTCTGTCGGGTATCTGCTGACCTTGGTCAACAGGTAAGTAATCGCAAGGCAATAACAAATTTCGGTGTAGGATTCTTGTTCGGCCTTTTCCAGTTTCTGATACTAGTTGGAATGATGCTGCACTCCAAAGTCAATTTTGCCATGGTCTTTCGGGAAGATTGAAAGATGCATTTGCTTTTCATGAGAGACCAGCGTCGTTAGAGTCTGCCATGTCTCTAGCTGTTCGTATTGACAGGCGTCTTAGAGAGAGAGAGGAGACTACTCCTTCCTGTCATATTCAGCCCAAGCACAGTGGGGCTGTCTCATTCAGTGCACAGGGGTCTCAGTCTCTCTCAATCCCCTCTGAGGAGGAGGCCATGCAGCTGGGTTTGCTTGCCTCTAATAATAGAGGATTCAGCTCTCAGAGGAGGGTTCGTTTCTGTTGTGGGGGTATAAATCATTTGGCTAATGTTTGCCCCTCTAGGAGATTCATGGAGTTTTCTGAGGGTAATAAAAGAAAAACAAAAAGAAAAAAACCCTCTAAAAACTTTCCATTTGCTATTATTGGCAAGGTTGATGCGGAAATTGAAGGTTTGCCGTTTGCTTGTAGTTCCTGTTTTCTCCTTCCTGCCAGGGTGGCACTAGACAGCAAGAACATTGTTTGTGAGATTTTTGTAGATAGTGGAGCAGCTGTCAATCTCATTGATAATCAATTTGCAATAACGCATGATTTCCAGGTATGCACTTTGGAAAAGGATATACCTGTTTTTGCTATAGATTCCGCTCCACTTTCTCAAAGATCGTTAAAGGGCATAGTTCACAATATCCGTTTGACTGTGGGTGACGCTCATGTTGAGGATATGTCGTGTTTCGTCCTAAGCGGATTACCTACTCCTCTAGTCTTGGGGCTATCCTGGCTCACTAAACATAACCCCACCATTGATTGGCAAGCAAGGCAAATAAATGGTTGGAGTGAGTTTTGCAGAGAGAATTGCCTCACGGCGTCTCTTTCAGAGGTTTCTACCAAGACTGTACCATCTTTTCTCTCTGAATTTTCAAATGTGTTTTCCGAGAGTGGTGTTCAGGAGTTGCCCCCTCACCGGGAGTACGACTGCCCTATTAATCTCATCCCAGGCGCCAAGCTGCCAAAATCACGTTTATACAATCTCTCCCAATCTGAAAGAGTCGCTATGCGTTCTTATATCTCTGAGAGCCTGAGAAAGGCACATCCGACCCTTTTAAGAAAAAAGATGGTTCTTTAAGACCTTGTCTGGATTTCAAGGAGCTGAACCGTATCACAATTCGTGACCCATATCCGCTTCCTCTGATCCCGGACCCGTTTAACCAGATTGTTGGGGCTAAAGTTTTTTCTAAGTTGGATTTAAGAGGGGCATACAACCTAGTCAGTGTCAGGGAAGGGGACGAATGGAAGACGGCTTTCAATACCCCTGAGGGTCATTTCGAGAATTTGGTTATGCCCTTTGGTTTGATGAATGCTCCGGCCGTCTTCCAACATTTTGTGAACAGCATTTTTTATCATTTAATGGGGAAATTTGTACTGGTGTATCTAGATGACATTTTGATTTTTTCTCCTGATTTCAAGACTCATCGGGACCACCTACGTCAGGTCTTGCTGATTCTGCGGGAGAATGAATTATTCACTAAACTGGAAAAATGTGTGTTTGCGGTTCTGGAGATTCAATTTCTTGGTTTTCTTCTCTCCGCTTCTGGTTTTCGCAAGGACCCTGAGAAGGTCCGCGCTGTGCTTTATTGGGAGCTTCCTGAGAATCAGAAGGCGCTGATGCGGTTTTTGGGTTTTGCCAATTATTACAGAAAGTTCATTTTGAATTATTCCTCTGTTGTTAAGCCACTCACTGATATGACTAAAGGGGGGGTCGATTTTTCCTCGTGGTCGGTAGATGCGCTTAAAGCCTTTTCTAGTATCAAAGAGTGTTTTGCTTCCCCTCCCATTTTGGTACAACCTGATGTCTCTCTACTTTTTATTGTTGAGGTGGACGCTTCTCTTACTTATCTCAGGGTCCCTCTCCTGCCAAATGGCGACCGTGTGCCTTTTTCTCAAGGAAACTCTCCTCTGCAGAGAGAAATTACGATGAGGGAGATAGTTGTTGGCCATCAAATTAGCTTTTGAGGAATGGCGCCATTGGTTAGAGGGAGCCAGACACCCTATTACCGTGTTTACTGACCATAAGAATCTGGCCTTGTCATGGTCTTACCTGCTTGCTGCTCTCCTTCGTTTGACATGTGCTGGCGGCCATCTTGGGTTCTGGGTTTCTTGTAGCCTTCCACCCTGCGGCTCCTCCTTCCCCTGGGAGGAGCTGGATGCCTAGCTCATATATATAGGAGGTCTGTGGCTTCAGTTCCTTGCTTGGTCCTCCTGTGTTCACATGCTTCTAGACTGCTGCTGCTTCTGGTTCCTGATCCTGGCTTCGTCTGACTACCCTGCTGGTTCCTGATCCTGGCTTCGTCTGACTACCCTGCTGGTTCCTGATCCTGGCTTCGTCTGACTACCCTTCTGGTTCCTGACCTCTGGCTTCGCAAAGACTCTGCTCGGTTTCACCATCCGTTTGGACTTTTGCTTTACAGCTTTATTTTCAATAAAGCCTTCTTATTTTTCACTTATCTCTTGTTGTACGTCTGGTTCATGGTTCCGCGACATTAGGACCAAGCCATGAATTCTGACGGTACAGGGCCATCCTCGCTACCCACGCTGGTTGCCAGACTTGATCAGCAGGATCACCTGTTGGGTCGGTTCGCTGTGGCGTTGCAAACCCTGCTTGAACGCACGGCTCATTTCGCTCCCGTTGCCGATGGGTCGGTTGTCGCTCCTGGGCTCGCTCCTACTGCCGCTCCGGTTGTTGCGCCAGAGTCTACCCCGACACCTGTTGTTGCGCCTGCGGTGTTTCGGGGTATGACCGGTTCTGCCCCTCTTCCACAGCGCTTTGGGGGAGAGCCAACTCAGTGCCGAGGTTTCCTTAACCAGGTGGGCATTTATTTTGAGTTGCTGCCACATGCCTTTCCTACTGAGAGATCAAAGGTGGGCTTCTTGATCTCGCTGCTCTCGGACAAGGCCTTGGCCTGGGCCAGCCCTTTATGGGAGAACAACAATCCGGTGGTTGCCGAGTTTTCCGGTTTTGTTGCTTCTCTTCGGAAGGTATTCGATGTGCCGGCTCGTGCTGCCTCTGCTGCGAAGCTCCTTATGTCCATCAGACAGGGTTCACGATCCGTAGCTGAATACGCCATTGAGTTTCGTACCCTGGCAGCAGAGGTGGGCTGGAATAATGAGGCTCTGGTCGCTGCTTTCTCTCATGGTCTCTCGGATGCCTTGAAGGATGAGGTTGCAGCTAAGGACCTACCAGTTGAGCTCGAGTCTCTTATTTCTTTCCTGATTTTGATTGACACCAGACTCAGGGAGAGACCTTCCTTTAAGGAGAACCTGCGGAGGTCTTCTAACAGATTGGCGCCTACGTTTGCTGTCCCACCCGTGCCTCCCTCTCCTCCCACGCCTCCTGGGGATGACTTGTCTGGGGGTGAACCCATGCAGCTGGGGTTTGCTCGCCTGTCCGAGGGGGAGAGGGCACTCCGGAGACGCGAGGGCCGATGCATGTACTGTGGTCTCGGTGGGCATTTTCGGTTGGCATGTCCGAACCGTCCGGGGAACGCTCGTATCCTGAGATCCTGTCGGGGGCAGATCTTGGGTGGAGTCTCCTCGTCCCCGGTTTCCCGTGTTGACAAACCACTGATCACTGTTGTCCTCTCCTGGGTCGGGGGCTCGGTGACGACCCAGGCGTTGGTGGACTCTGGTGCTGGTGGTTTGTTCATTGATAGTGTGTTCGCTGCCGCCAATTCCATTCCTCTGCAGGCTCGAGGTTCCCCACTGGCTCTTGAGGCGATAGACGGCAGACCCCTTCTGCCGCCACACGTGACTCATGAGACCCTTCCAGTGGGGATAGCCATTGGTGCCGTTCACAGAGAGTCGGTCTGCCTCCAGGTTATTTCGTCTCCACACTACTCGGTGGTCTTGGGGTACCCCTGGCTCCAGAAGCATAATCCGACTTTCGATTGGAGATCGGTCGAGATCCTCTCGTGGTCACCGCAGTGTGGGGCTAGTTGCATCCATGGGTCTGTCAAGTTGCTGTGTACTTCCTCGGACTCTCTGTTGCCTCCTGAATACGAGGAGTACCGGGATGTATTCGATAAGGTGCGCGCGGTTGCCCTACCTCCGCACCGCCCATACGATTGTGCCATAGAGTTACAATCTGGTGCCGTTCCTCCTCGTGGCAAAGTCTATCCACTGTCGGTAGCGGAGAATGAGGCCATGGAGGAGTACGTGAGGGAGGCGCTTTCACGCGGACACATTCGCAAGTCTTCGTCCCCGGCAGGGGCTGGATTTTTCTTTGTGAAAAAGAAGGGCGGTGAGTTGAGGCCTTGCATCGATTACAGGGGTCTCAATCGCATCACGATCAAGAACGCTTACCCGATACCCTTGATTTCCGAGCTGTTCGATCGCCTTAAAGGGGCCACGGTCTTTACCAAACTCGACCTGAGGGCGGCATATAACCTGGTAAGGATCAAGGCGGGCGATGAGTGGAAGACCGCGTTTAACACCAGGACCGGTCATTACGAATCCTTGGTTATGCCCTTTGGGTTGTGCAATGCGCCCGCAGTCTTTCAGGAATTCATCAACGATGTTTTCCGTGACCTGTTGCAGCAGTGTGTGGTAGTCTATTTGGATGACATCTTGGTATATTCTGAATCCATGGAGGCCCACATTCTGGATGTCAGACGAGTGTTGCAACGGTTACGAGAGAACAAGCTGTTCGGTAAGCTTGAGAAGTGCGAATTTCACCGTTCCCAGGTAACCTTCTTAGGTTACATCATTTCCGCTGAGGGGTTCTCCATGGATCCTGAGAAGGTTTCGGCTGTCTTACAGTGGCCCCAGCCCAGTGGTCTTCGTTCCCTGCAGCGCTTTTTGGGCTTCGCCAATTATTATCGGAAGTTCATCAGGGACTTTTCCATGCTGGCCAAGCCTCTCACGGATCTGACCAGGAAGGGCAGTAATTCCCAGGTCTGGCCGCTCGAGGCCATCCGAGCTTTTGAGGCCCTAAAGTCCGCCTTTGTGTCGGCTCCGATTCTGTCGCATCCCAACCCTGGGTTGCCCTTTGTCCTCGAGGTGGACGCGTCTGAGACGGGAGTAGGCGCCCTTCTGTCTCAGCGTAGAACACCAGAGGGTCCTCTGCTTCCTTGTGGGTTTTACTCCCGGAAACTGTCTTCCGCGGAGTGCAACTATCAGATTGGTGACAGGGAGTTATTGGCCATCGTGCAGGCCCTTAAAGAATGGAGGCACTTGCTCGAGGGTTCGGTGGTTCCGGTTCTCATCCTGACGGACCACAAGAATCTGACCTACCTTTCTGAGGCCAAGAGATTGACACCACGTCAGGCCAGATGGGCTCTGTTCTTGTCACGTTTTAATTACGTGGTCTCCTACCTACCCGGTTCCAAGAACATCAGGGCGGATGCCTTATCACGGCAGTACTCCGAGCTGTCCAGGGAGGAGTCGATTCCGACTTCGGTCATACCTCCGAATCAGATCCTGGCCGCCATTCGCACCAGCCTGACCTCTCCCCTGGGTGAGCAGATTTTGGCGGCTCAATCTGGTGCTCCCTCTGGGAGACCCAACGGCAGATGTTTTGTGCCTGAGGAGTTGCGCACTCGGTTGTTGCGAACCTACCATAACTCCAAGACCGCGGGGCATCCTGGAAAGAATCAGCTGTCCTGGGCTGTTTCACGTCTGTTCTGGTGGCCTTCCCTACGTTCCGACATCGCCGCATATGTAGCGGCATGCTCCGTTTGTGCCCAGAGTAAGTCCCCTCGGCACCTTCCGTTGGGCCTTCTGCAACCCATAGCCACCGGGGAGCGTCCATGGTCACACCTGGGGATGGATTTCATTGTGGACCTCCCTGCATCCCGAGGCCATACGGTCATTCTCATGATTGTGGATCGGTTTTCCAAAATGTGCCACTGTGTTCCTCTCAAGAAGTTACCCTCTGCACAAGAGTTGGCCACGATTTTTGCCAGGGAGGTCTTCCGGTTGCACGGTTTGCCTAAGGAGATTGTGTCGGATCGGGGGAGTCAGTTTGTGTCCAGGTTCTGGCGCGCCTTTTGCTCCCAGTTGGGGATTCATCTCTCCTTCTCCTCGGCCTACCACCCTCAGTCCAATGGGGCCGCAGAACGATCCAATCAGGCCTTGGAGCAATTCCTTCGTTGCTATGTCTCCGATCACCAAGACAATTGGGTTGACCTCCTGCCTTGGGCTGAGTTTGCCAGGAACACGGCGGTGAACTCTTCCTCTGGGACGTCTCCCTTCATGGCCAATTATGGGTTCCAACCTGCCGTGTTACCGGAGGTATTCTCTCCCCAGGATATTCCGGCTGTGGAGGATCACCTTTCCGTCCTACGTGCTTCTTGGGTACAGATCCAGAAGTCCCTTGAGGTCTCTGCGCAGCGCCAGAGACTCCAGGCTGATCGCAGACGAGCGCCTGCTCCTTCCTACCAGGTCGGAGACCGTGTATGGTTGTCCACCCGCAACCTCAACCTTCGAGTGCCCACTCCCAAGCTGGCGCCTCGCTTTGTTGGTCCCTTCCGAGTGCTTCGCAGGGTAAACCCGGTAGCCTATGCCCTTGCGCTTCCTCCTGGCATGCGGATCTCCAACGTGTTTCATGTCTCCCTGTTGAAGCCACTGGTGTGTAATCGTTTCACTTCCTCGGTTCCTCGGCCTCGTCCGGTCCAAGTGGGCAATCGTGAGGAATATGAGGTGAGCAATATCCTGGACTCACGCCTGGTCCGCGGTCGGTTGCAGTTTTTGGTCCATTGGCGTGGTTATGGTCCAGAGGAGCGTTCCTGGGTTCCCTCCGCAGATGTCCATGCTCCTGCCTTGCTCCGAGCCTTCCACGCACGCTTCCCTCAGAAACCGTTTTGTGCTCCGCGGAGGAGGGGCCCTTGAGGGGGAGGTACTGTCATGGTCTTACCTGCTTGCTGCTCTCCTTCGTTTGACATGTGCTGGCGGCCATCTTGGGTTCTGGGTTTCTTGTAGCCTTCCACCCTGCGGCTCCTCCTTCCCCTGGGAGGAGCTGGATGCCTAGCTCATATATATAGGAGGTCTGTGGCTTCAGTTCCTTGCTTGGTCCTCCTGTGTTCACATGCTTCTAGACTGCTGCTGCTTCTGGTTCCTGATCCTGGCTTCGTCTGACTACCCTGCTGGTTCCTGATCCTGGCTTCGTCTGACTACCCTGCTGGTTCCTGATCCTGGCTTCGTCTGACTACCCTTCTGGTTCCTGACCTCTGGCTTCGCAAAGACTCTGCTCGGTTTCACCATCCGTTTGGACTTTTGCTTTACAGCTTTATTTTCAATAAAGCCTTCTTATTTTTCACTTATCTCTTGTTGTACGTCTGGTTCATGGTTCCGCGACAGGCCTACTTGGAATCAGCCAAGCGTCTGAACCTGAGAGAGGCCAGATGGTCTTTGTTCTTCTCTAGGTTTAATTTTGTTGTTACGTTTCGCCCTGGGGTTAAAAATGTGAAGGCGGATGCCCTGTCACGTTGTTTTCCGGGAGGGGGGAACTTTGAAGACCCGGGTCCCATTTTGGCTGAAGGGGTGGTCGTCTCTGCTCTTTATCCTGATTTGGAGGCAGCCCAGGCAGAGGCTCCTGATCTTTGTCCTCCTGGGAGGTTGTTTGTGCCTCTCGCTTTACGAGCACCACGATACGGATACGGTCCTTGCTGGGCACCCGGGAAGTAGAGCCACAGTGGATCTCATTGCTCAGAGATTCTGGTGGCTGGCTCTTCGTAAGACGGTTGAGGGTTTTGTGGCAGCCTGCGAGACCTGCGCTCGTGCCAAGGTCCCTCATTCACGGCCATCGGGTTCTCTCCTCCCATTACCCATTCCTTCCCGTCCTTGGACGCATCTGTCCATGGACTTCATTACGGACCTGCCTCGTTCCTCGGGTAAGACTGTGATTTTGGTGGTAGTGGACCGTTTTAGCAAAATGGCGCATTTCATTCCCTTTCCTGGGTTACCCAATGCTAAGACGTTGGTGCAAACGTTTGTTGATCACATTGTTAAATTGCATGGCATTCCTTCAGACATCGTTTCTGATAGGGGCACGCAATTTGTTTCCAGATTCTGGAAGGCCTTCTGTTCTCGCTTGGGGATTCGGTTGTCGTTCTCTTCTGCTTTTCATCCGCAGTCGAATGGTCAGACCGAACGCGTCAATCAGAATCTGGAGACATATTTGCGCTGTTTTGTGGCGGAGAATCAGGAGGATTGGTATTCTTTTTTGTCCCTTGCTGAGTTTGCTTTAAATAACCGTCGCCAGGAGTTCTCTGATAAGTCACAATTTTTTGGTGCATATGGCTTTCATCCGCTGTTTGGGACATTCTCTAAAGAGGGGTCTTTTGGTTTACCTGATGAGGAGAGATTTTCCTCGTCTTTGTCATTTATTTGGCAAAAGATTCAGGGTAATCTGAAGAGGATGAGTGAGAGATATAAGCGTGTGGCGGATAAGAGAATTGTGCCTGGTCCGGACCTGAATGTGGGTGATTTGGTGTGGTTGTCTACAAAGAAAATCAAACTGAAGGTTCCCTCCTGGAAGTTGGGTCCTAAATTTATTGGGCCTTACAAGATCTTGTCCGTCATCAATCCCGTTGCATTCCGTCTTGATCTTCCTCAGACTTGTAAGATCCATAATGTTTTTCACAAGTCCCTATTAAAACCTTATGTCCAACCCACTGTACCCTCCTCTTTGCCTCCTCCTCCGATTATTGTTGATTGTAATCTTGAATTTCAGGTCTCTAGGATTGTGGATTCTCGCATTATCCGCGGTTCTCTTCAGTACCTCGTTCATTGGGAGGGTTATGGTCCTGAGGAGAGGATGTGGGTCCCAGTGGCGGACATTAAGGCAACTCGTCTCATCAGGGCTTTCCATAGGTCTCATCCTGAGAAGGTGGGCTCTGAGTGTCCCGAGTCCATCCGTAGAGGGAGGGGTACTGTCACCGCCATTTCTGTGAGAAGGTCTTGCAGACGTTCTTCTTTACCTCTTGTATGATGTTCTTTGTTTTGGTTTCACTTTCTCATCTCCTTTCCTTCTGCCAGGTGTCTCTTATTTCGACTAATCGTCTTCCTTTATATTCCCTCCCATACTGCCTCACTTTGCGGTTTATACTACCTCCTGGATGAAGTGTTCACTGCTGGAGGCTACTTCTGCTGTTTGTTCAGATAAGTCTTTTACTTTATTGTGTTTCCTTGCTGGCTTGATTCTAGGTGACCTTGACTCCGTCCGTATTAAGTGCAGGGAACAGGTGGTCGTGTCCCCTCACTATTATAGGGTTTTCAGGTGTCACACAGTCTTAGGTATGTGGGCATGCAATCGTCTACCATACAGACCCTTGCATGTGCATAGCAGTCAGGGAGAGCTCTTAGGGTTTTATAGGGCTCACCTATAAGCTCCTTAGTTTGGGATCAAGCCAGTCGCTCGTTTATTTATATGTTCCAGCTATCTGCTAACTTCCTCCGTGACAATTGGACGGCGCTTCACAGTGCAGATGCACAATGACCCAAAGCATACTGCAAAAGCAACCAAAGAGTTTTTTTTAGGGAAAGAATTGGAATGTTATGCAATGGCCA
This sequence comes from Bufo bufo, assembly GCF_905171765.1. Classification (NCBI taxonomy): domain Eukaryota; kingdom Metazoa; phylum Chordata; class Amphibia; order Anura; family Bufonidae; genus Bufo; species Bufo bufo. The sequence goes on from NC_053395.1 coordinate 23,858,672, forward strand.
AGTCAATCACCTGACCTGAATCCGATTGAGCATGCATTTCACTTGCTGAAGACAAAACTGAAGGGAAAATGCCCCAAGAACAAGCAGGAACTGAAGACAGTTGCAGTAGAGGCCTGGCAGAGCATCACCAGGGATGAGACCCATTGTCTGGTGATGTAAATACTTTCAAATTAAAGCTGACAGTCTGCAGTTAAAGCACATCTTGTTCGTTTCATTTCAAATCCATTGTGGTGGTGTATAGAGCGAAAAATTTTAGAATTGTGTCGAAGTCCCAATATTTATGGACCTGACTGTATATTGTGACACATTGATGGGTTGTGTCTGGCAAGGCAGGTATTTTCCTCCCAGCATGTGCGGCTGGGCTGGTTTCCAGCCAGGTGAGGTCAAATACCGGACCGGAGTTTAGGTGCCGGTCTGGGTTTTGGCAGCACCTGGCTGTCCTTAAATAGGCAGCTGGGCTCAGCAGAGAGGTCTCTGTTTTTAGGATCTAAAGCTTTGTGCCGTGCTGGAGGGACGCATGCTTAGGAAACAGGCCCCCTAAAGCCTGCTGTGGACTACTGGGGGCAGAACTGCCAGCAAGGTGACTTGTGTTATATGAACTTCCCATTGTGTGTGAATTAACACCAAGACTGCAAAGTTACGTGCTGTTTTGTGCAATTGCCTCAAGTGTGAATAAACATTGATGTTTTGAGTTAAGAACTTGTATTTTGTCTCTGTACTGTGCCTGCTTACCCTATCTACCAGAGTGAAACCCCACTAATATATATATATATATATATATATATATATATATTTGTTAGAAAAGTGCAGCAACTTATTATGACCACTAGGTGGCACTCTTACATTTGAATTAGAGGCCTTCAGTACATATTCTAGAAAAACGCATTGAATTGCATATGCATGAATGTTAAACATTGACGGATATGGTTTTGTGATCTGGATGGACTGGGGGCCTCTCCGAGGACTGGACCCCCAGGAGCAACCTGAGAAAAGAGCATGTCCTGTAAATCTCTGCCCTGGACCATCAGTTACTTGACTATTAATGTAGGCTATGTATGGCAGTATTATTTGAATGATGAATGGCAGTTTTATTTGGGAAGTGCCCGCCATTAAAAGGGTTTTCTCATAATCCCCATGTATCACTGGATCCGATCACTGGGGGTCCCGCCAATCGTAAGAACGGGAATCCCAAGCTGTTCCTGCTCTATGGAAGACCACCATGAGGAGTAGCTTGCATGGAGCTGTTGTTGAGCATGACCGCTGCCGCTCCTTTCAAAGACTATACGACTGACAGACACTCGCTCCATTCAAACTCACAGGGGTTCGGGACCCCATTCTCATAATCGATGGGAGGCCAACAGCAATCAGACACGGGGAAAACCTCTTTAACGTACGGCAGTTTTATGTGGGCACTATATGGCAGTGTTATTAGGCACTGAATGGCAGTATTGTGTGATATTTGTATGGTAGTATTCGGACAAAATGTGTATCACTGAGATTACAATAACAACTGTGTAAAACTTAAGAGATGGCGATAGCTTCCTTCTTGCCCACAATCCAATTTTTTTTTTTTATAAAACCATCCCTGACAGCAGCACAAAGTATTTCAGCTTTACTTGTCTGTGAGTTTCAAGCAGGAAATATCATAGGAATGCACATAACGTAGAGATTAACGAAAGGTTGCGGTACTTCCATAACAAAATGCTGCAAAACTTTATGAATAGACGGGTGAATGAGACTGAACTGCAGTACCAGGCACAGCCACAACAAAATATGCGGCGCTCTAAACATTCAGCCGTGCTGGGAGTCGGAGCCCCAATCGATTAACTATCGATCAGCCATCAACATTGCAGTCCTGGAAAACCCCTTTAGCACTTCCAATAGGTGGCGCTAGCGAGATGTTTGTCTGTCTTGGGAGGTACGTCTGTGCATAGATCGAATGTCATGGTTCTGCGCCACCCAGTGGTCATAGGTGGTATTACGTATTTGAACTTTTATATTGGCTCCACGTGAATTCTTTTCCTCTGTGATTACTATAGGGAGGGACATCACGCAAACCGCACAAATCCATAGTTGTGTCACTATATGAAAAGCTTAATCTATGTAAACTCCCCTAATGATAAGCAGCGGCGCTGTATATTGTCTCCTCGTCAGCTGTCACATTCAGCACAACTTCTTCTTCTCTATGACTGGGTAAACATACATCACCTGTCATTTGTGTCATAATCCTTCCTGGTCTCACCCTTTAAATTCACTTTTAACACTTTAGTTGCTGTTGCTGACAGTACCCTGCGACATTGTTTAATGAATGTGATCTGGTATAACGAATGTCACCACACATTGTCGTAGGAAGACAGGAGTCACAATTCTCATATCAGCCCACTATCCCATCAGAACAGAATCTTCAATATTGGATCCGCAGGGGCGCTACATTATTCTGAGAGGTAAACTGGCAGGTCAGTCAATCACGCTTTGTAATTTGTATGCCCCGAACACATCTCAGATTCAGTGTTCCACAAGGTTTCCGGATCTCCTGACCCAGTAGTCTTACTGGGAGGAGATTTTAACATTATTTTTTCTGACTCCATGGACAGGTTGGCCCTTACACTCCCCACACCAGAGGTTAAATAGGGATTTTCGCAGATTAATTAGGAGATACTCCTTATACGACCTCTGGCGACTTAACTACCCTACTGATAGGTCCTTTTCCTTCTACTCCGCTCCCCATGGTACCCACACTCAAATTGATTTCTTCTTTCGAACCATTTCTACCCTCCGTGTGCTGAAGGGAGCCAATATGGGTCAAATCACTTGGTCCAACCATGCCCCAGTAATGGTCAGGATAGACCTTGGTTCGGGACATACCCGACAATGTCATTGGCGTCTTAATGACACTCTCCTTAAGAGACCACCACTAAGGGATGAATTGCGCGGGCACCTTAAATCTTACTTTGAGCTTAATGAAGGGTCGGTGGGGGATGTAGGTTCCCTATGGGAGGCCCATTAAGCGGTTATGAGAGGGCACTGTATCGCCCTGGGCACAAGACTAAAAAAGGACTCAGTAGCTACAGTTAGGTCCCTGAAATCTCGTTTGCATAAATTGGAGGAGGCAATGTCTGCCCATCCAACTCGCCGCACGCTTAAGCGCATAATTGACACCCGAGCCCATCTACATAGGATGGCTCTGGGTAGGGTCAACAAACTAATGTTATATACTCGACAACGGTACTATGCATAGGGGAATAAGCTGCACACGTTGTCGGCAACTAAGAAATCGTCCCCCACAAACAGGCCCATGTGCAGTCAGGGGAGCAGATGGGATGGTCCACTATGACCCCAAAGAAAATTGCAGAGCGGTTCTCGACCTACTACACCGCCCTCTATAATCTGCCCAGTAATTTCCCCACTAATGAAGAGGCTAGGGAGCAGACATACTTGGCCTCATGTAACCTCCACACCCTGTCGACTGCAGATACTAACGCTCTTAATGCATATCACATAAAGGAGGGCCTCATTCACATTGTGGTACAATTGTTCAGGTAGTGGGACTCCTACACTCATAAAATCTATGCACTAAAGGGAAAGGGCTGCCAAAAATTACAAGGAACCGGCACTCTAATACACCCTTTATTACACGTAAAGGAGGGCATCATACACACCATTGAAAAATTATGATTGATGGCGTGCTGGTGACCCTCAAAAACATTAGGAGCAAGGGCCTGCTGGTGACCCTCTAAAACATTAGGGTTGAGGGTCTGCTGTTGAGCTGACCCTCTAAAACATTAGGGGCAAGCACCTGCTGTTGATATGACCATCTAAAACATTATGGGTGAGGGCCTGCTGGTGACCGTCTAAAACATTATGGGTGAGGGCCCGCTGCTGAGCTGTCCCTCTAAAACATTAGGAGCGAGGGCAGCCTAATAAGCATGTTGATATGATGGAGGAGGACGAGAAAAGGAAGATTGACCCATATACCCTTTTTTGTGGTGGAAGGGGTGCATGGAAATACAGTGTATTCAATACACCATACAAGCCACATTTAAAGTGCCTTTATGTTCAGCCGCTTTCCTCTGGTGGAGTAGAGAAGTCAGGGGCAATCCAGGCCTTGTTTATTTTGATAAGAGTCAACCTGTCAGCATTTTCAGTTGACAGGCGGATGCGCTTATCGGTTATTATGCCCCCAGCAGCACTAAATACCCGCTCTGACAAAACACTGGCAGCAGGGCAGGCCAGCACCTTCAAGGCGTAGAGCGCCAGTTCATGCCACGTGTCTAGCTTGGACACCCAATAGTTGTAAGGCACAGAGAGATCATTGAGGACGCTGACACGGTCTGCTACGTACTCCTTCACCATCTTCCAAAACGTTTCCCTCCTTGTGACACTAGGCCACGCATCAGGATGAGGGTGCTGGCGGGGTGTCATGAAACTGTCCCAGGCCTTGGAGAGTGTTGCCCTGCCTCTGTTGGAACTGCTGTGTGTTCCCCTCGTCTCCCCTTCTCGGTTGCCCAAGGAACTACATACTCTGACGCCATCGTCGGCAGATGGAAATTTTTAGAGCAATTTTTCAACAAGGACCTTCTGGTATTGCACCATTTTGCTAGTCCTCTCCACCAAAGGAATGAGAGATGAGAAGTTCTCTTTGTAGCGGGGGTCGAGAAGGGTGAACAACCAGTAATTGGTGTTGGCCAAAATTCGTATAATGCGAGGGTCACAGGAAAGGCAGCCTAACATAAAGTCAGCCATGTGTGCCAGAGTCCCAACAGACAAGACTTTGCTGTCCTCATCAGGAGGATGACTCTCAATCTCCTCATCTTCTTCCTCCTCTTCGGCCCATCCACACTGAACAGTCATCCAATTCGCTCATCGTCATCCAATTCGCGCTGAGAAGACGAACTGAGGGTGATCTGGCTATCACCCTGTGTACGGTCTTCCCCATTTCCACCTCTTCCACCTTCATTGTGAGCAGCGAGCGTTTCAGTAGACACAGAAGTTGGATGGTTACGCTGATAATGGCGGCATCGACGCTCACCATCTGTGCTGATTCCTCAAAGTTGCGTAAAACCTCACAGAGGTCAGACATCCATGCCCACTCGTCGCTTGTGAAGAGAGGAAGCTGACTGGAAGGACGACAACCATCTTGCAGCTGGTATTCCACTACTGCCCTCTGCTGCTCACAAAGCCTGGCCAACATGTGGAACGTGGAGTTCCAGCATGTGCTCACGTCGCACAACAGTCAGTGAGCTGGCAATTGCAAGCGCTGCTGCAGCGTTGACAGACCGGCTGAAGCTGTTGATGACTTGCAAAAATGGGCACACACGCGGCGCACCTTCACCAGTAGCTCAGGCAAATTGGGGTAGGTTTTGAGAAACCGCTGAACCACTAAGTTGAACACGTGGGCTAGGCATGGGATGTGCGTGAGCTTGCCGAGCTCCAAAGCCGCCACCAAGTTACGGACATTATCAGACACAACCATGCCTGGTTCTAGGTTGAGTGGCGAGAGCCACAGCTCAGTCTGGTCCCTTATCCCCTGCCACAGCTCTGCGGCGGTGTGCTGTTTGTCACCTAAGCAAATTAGTTTCAGCACGGCCTGTTGCAGCTTCCCCACTGCAGTGCTACACTGCTTCCAGCTACTGACTGATGTCTGACTGGTGCTGCAAGATGAGAATTAAGAGGTGGAAGTGGGGGAGGAGGTGGAGGAGGAGAAGTTGGGGGTTGCAGTCACTAATGTAGGTGGTGGCGGAAACCCTGATGGAATTAGGGCCCGCAATCTTTGGCGTCGGTAGCACCTGTGCCATCCCAGGGTACGACTCGCTCCCGGCCTCCACAACGTTCACCCAGACTGCCGTCAGGGAAATGTAGCGTCCCTGGCCAAAAGCACTTGTCTATGTGTCAGTGGTTAAGTGGACCTTCCCAATAACTGCATTGGTCAGGGCACGGGTGATGTTACGGGACACATGCTGGTGTAAGGCAAACACAGCACATCGGGACAAATAGTGGCGGCTGGGGAGTAACGAGGGACGGCCGCCGCCATCAGGATGCAGAAAGCCTCAGTGTCCACAAACCTAAATGGCAACATTTCCAGGGTCAACAATTTGGAAAGGTGTGCATTTAGTGCTCTGGTCTGTGGGTGGATGGCTGGGTATTTGCGCTTTTGTTCAAAAGACTGGGGTAGGACATCTGTACGTTGCGCTGGGACACAGAAGTGGATGTGCTAGCTGATGTTGCTTGCAAAGGTCCAGGTGCAGAGTAGAAGGCATCCGGGCTTGTGTCTTGGGCAGGGGATTGGCCAGCACATAACACAGGTGAAGAGGAGGCAGTGGTGTGACCCGCAGACACTGGTTGTAGACCCAGGCGTTCGGCCCACCTGTTAGGGTGCTTTGATGCTATGTGGCGGATCATACTGGTGGTGGTGAGGTTGCTAGTGTTCACGCCCCTACTCATTTTGGTACAGCACAGGTTGCAAATGGCAATTCTCTTATCGTCCTCACTTTCCTCATAAAAGCGCAAGACTGCGGAACACCTACCCCTTGGCAAGGGAGATTGCCTGTTTGGTGTGACCTGCCTTCGTCCTTTTGCCACCCCACTGCCTCTTCCAGCCTGTTGCGGTGCTGCGGGTCCCTCCACCTCTATACTGCTGTCCTCGCTCGGCTTGTCACCTTCCCAGGCTAGGTCAGTGACTTCATCGTCCAGCACCTCCTCTTCCACTTCCTCACTCTGGTCATCCTCCTGACTTGTTGACCTAACAAGAACCTCACTTATTGACAACTGTGTCTCATCCTCATCAGCAACCTCTTGAGACACTAATTGCCGTTGACTTATTGGCAACTGTGTCTCATTATGATCATCCACCTCGTAAAACACTAATTGCCGTTCCCCACTGTCATCTTCTTTTGACTCTGGATGCTCAAGAGATTGGGAATCAGTGCACAAGATCTCCTCATGTCCCTCTTCAAGCGGGCTTGGCGAGAGGCCCAAATCAAGGAATGGCGATGAAAAGAGCTCCTCGGAATATCCGAGTGTGGGATCACTTGTTTGCCAGTACTCTCCATGGAAGGAGGATCAGGGTGAGGATTGTGTTGACCAGACTCTTGGCTACTGAGACTGGACTTTGTGCAAGACAGCGTGGTGCTTAACCGACTGGAAGCATTATCTGCTGCAATCCAACCGACCACCTGGTCCCACTGGTCTGACTTCGAGAGTGGTGTCCTGCGCCGCCTTGCAAACTGGGACATGAAGCTAGGTATCGTGGATGAGTGTGTTTCTTGTGCTCTGGCAGCGGGCACAGTTTCACTGCGCCCAGGGCCACGGCCTCTGCGTGCACCATCAGCAGCACTTCCACTTCCCCGTCTCTTACTGCTCGCCTTGAGCATATTAAATGGTATATATGCTTGCAAGTATGTCACACGTACAGTAGCGCAGGTTTTGTAAGTATATGCGCAAATAAATGACACTGAATGTCACAGATATTTAGGATGCGCAAACGTTATACAGGAGATGTAGCGCAGGTAATGTCGCTGTCAGCAGCGGACAAACAATTGCGCTGAATGTCACAGATATTTAGGATGCGCAAATGTAACACAACAGATGTAGCAGAGGTTGTGTCACTGTCAGCAGTGGCCAAACAATTGCACGCAATTTAGCGCAGGTTGCACTAATAATATGTATTGCAGCCAGATAAAACAATAGTCTTTAAAAGGACTTTTGGGTCTCTAACACCTTTCAACACTAAACCGTGCCTAAAAAAAACTATTCCTGTCCGTACACTATCTGTCCCTTCTGCTGCAGCTCTCCCTGACTAAGACTGAGCCGAACCACGTGTCATCGGGTGCTATATATATATGACGCGTTCCGCCAGCCAATCACTGTAATACCAGTAACCAACATGGCTACGGCCTTACAGTGAAGGGCAGTACTCCCCTGCACGTTTATTGGCTGCGTAGCAGGCAACAAACGTGCGAGGAGGAAACTCGAGCATCGCGACGCTCGAGTCAAAATGGTGTTCGGCCGAGCATGCTCACCCAACACTAAGAATCCTTCACACCCGGTGCAGCCCCTGCAGCCATGCTGGGTTTGAGTGGGTTTAGTGCCAGGATCATAGGATCTGCTGTGGCTTTACTAAGAAGAAGTGAGAAGCAAACATGTCGTGCAACTTGCATTGACAGGAAAACTTATAACCCTGGGTTGGTCCTTGATGTTTAGATATGAATGACGTCAAACGCTGCGGATCGTTACTACGAGCTCTGCATGCCAACAATAAACCTTGAAAATTTAGCTTGAGGCTACTTCCATGATCACATTAGGCAGGTGCAGAACAAAGAGTTCTTGCATGTCTGTTTGCATGCTAGAAGGTTCCAGTAATACAGTTCCACATCACTGGCCCATAGGTGGCAGCACCCAAATTCTCTGGGCCTATACAGCACCATATAGAGGCCTCTAACCCTATATGATTTACCTCAGAGGCTACAAGCCCTTTCTGAATCAGCATAGACAGACATGCAACCCGATGTCTTATGAATATTGGCACTAGGTGGCGGTATTATTTGGGTACATTGTGGCAGTGTCATATCCATTCTGTATCGTGTACTATTTTGGCACTGGTTTGTAGTATTCCTTGGACATACAGTGCCTTGCAAAAGTATTCACCCCCTTGATTTTTTTGGTGTTTTGTTACATTGCAGCCTTAAGTTCAATGTTTTGTTAATCTGAATTGTATGTGATGGATCAGAAAACAATAGTCTAAGTCGGTGAAGTGAAATGAGAAAAATATATAAATAAAACTATTGTTTAGAAATAGAAAACAGAAAACTGCCATGTGCGTATGTATTCACCCCCATTGTTAGGAAGCCCATAAAAAGCTCTGGTGCAACCAATTACCTTCAGAATTCATATAATTAGTGACACGATGTCACCTGTGTGCAATCTAAGTGTCACATGATCTTTCATTACATATACACACCAGAGGCTGCAACACCTAAGCAACAGGCATCACTAACCAAACACTGCCATAAAGACCGAGGAACTCTCCAAACAAGTAAGGGACAATGTTGTGGAGAAGTACAAGTCAGGGTTAGGTTATAAAAAATATCCAAATCTTTGATGATCCCCAGGAGCACCATCAAATCTATCATAACCAAATGGAAAGAACATGGCACAACAGCAAACCTGCCAAGAGACGGCCGCCAACCAAAACTCACGGATCGGGCAAGGAGGGCATTAATCAGAGGCAGCACAGAGACCTAAGGTAACCCTGGAGGAGCTTCAGAGTTCCACAGCAGAGATTGGAGGATCTGTACATAGGACGACAATAAGCCGCACGCTCCATAGAGTTGGGCTTTATGGCAGAGTGGCCAGAAGAAAGCCATTACTATCAGGCAAAAACAAAAAGGGACTTTGTGAGTTTGTGAAAAGGCCTGTGGGAGACTCCCAAAATGTATGGAGGAAGGTGCTCCGGTCTGAGGAGACAAAAATTTTACTGTGTTTTCAAATAAAACGATATGTCTGGCGCAAACCCAACACATCACCCAAAGAACACCATCCCCACAGTGAGACCTGGTGGTGGCAGCATCATACTGGGGGGACTAGGAAACTGGTCAGAGTGGAGGGAAAGATGGATGGTGCTAAATACAGGGATATTCCTGAGCAGAACCTGTAACACTCTGTGCGTGATGTGAGGCCAGGACGGAGGCTCACCTTCCAGCAGGACAATGACCCCAAACACACGGCTAAAGCAACACTTGAGGGGTTTAAGGTGAAACATGTAAATGTGTTGGAATGGCCGAGTCACAGCCCAGATCTCCATCCAATAGAAGATCTGTGGTCAGACGTAAAGATTGCTGGTTACAAGCGCCAACATCCAACCTGAAGGAGCTGGAGCAGTTCTCAAGGAGGAACGGGCAGAAATCCCAGCGGTAAGATGTGGCGACTGCTCCTAGAGACTTATCCAAAGTGACTGGGAGCTGTGATTGAGGCAAAGGGGGCTCTACAAAGTATTGACTTTAGGGGGTGAATAGTTCTGCACATTGACTTTCTCTGTTATTTTGTCCTATTTGTTGTTTGCTTCACAATAAACAAACAAACATCTTCACAGTTGTCGGCAGGTTCTGTAAATTACATGAGGCCAATCCTCCAACAATCCATGATAATTCCAGGTTGTGAGGCACCAAAGTACGAAAAAAGTCAAGGGGGTGAATACTTTTGCAAGGCACTGTATGTAGTATTGTGGTATGCGGCATGATTGTGGTAGTAGTATGATTGTCACACTACAGTATATGGCAATTCTTTTTAGAAACTATATGAGGTTATTAAGTGGTCACTGTATGTTAGTATTATTTGAATATTTTATGGCTGTAGTATTTGAAGACTCTATGGTATTATAATTCAGATACTCTGTGACAGTCTTATTTGGTCACTGTATGGTTGTATTATTTAGACACTGCATGGTGGTTTTTTGGTATGGTGGTATAATTGTCACATCTTTAACAAGTACTGTATATAAAAGTATTATTTGGTCACTGTATGTTATTAATTTTACATTCTATGGTAGTTTTATTTGGAAACTATATGGGATTATAATGCAGGTACAGTGTGATGGTCTGGTGGTCCATGTCATCAACATAAAGGGATCACATCTTAGGATGTGGATAAGGGCTCATGCGCACGAATGTATTGGTTCCCGCTCCGTTCCGGACCGTATACGGAACCATTCCGAACCATTCATTTCAATGGGTCCGCAAAAAAAACGGAAGGTACTCCGTGTGCATTCTGTTTCTGTATGTCCGTATTTCCATTCCGCAAAAAAATAGAACATGTCCTATTATTATCTGCATTACGGACAAGGATAGGACTGTTCTATAAGGGGCCAGCTGTTCCGTTCCGCAAAATACGGAATGCACACGGACGTCATCTGTATTTTTTGAGGATCTGTAAAATACATACGGTCGTGTGAACAAACCCTAAATGTAAAGTTCTGCATCTTGGCAGTAATAATCTCCGTGCATCATATGTCCTAGGTGATGTAACACTGGGAGAGTCACTTATAGAGAAGGATTTGGGTGTCCTTGTAGATGGTAGATTACATTACAGCATAGAATGTCAATCAGCTGCTTCTAAGGCCACCAGGATATTGTCGTGCATTAAACGAGGCATGGACTCGCGGGGCAGGGATGTGATATTACCACTTTACAAAGCGCTGGTGCGGCCTCATCTGGAATATGCAGTTTGATTCTGGGCACCAGTCCATAGAAAGGACGCTCTGCAGCTGGAAAAAGTGCAGAGGAGAGCGACTAAACTAATAAGGGGCATGGAGGGTCTTAGTTATGAAGTAAGATTAAAGGGTTGTCTCACTTCAGCAAATAGCATTTATCATGTAGATAAAGTTAATACAAGGCACTTTGCTGGCTGGATTCATTTTCCCATCACATTATACACTGCTTGTTTCCATGGTTACGACCACCCTGAAATCCATCACCAGTGGTCGTGCTTGCACACTATAGGAAAAGGCACTAGCCTATGTGAGCTCCCACAGTCCTGGCCACCAGAGAGGCTGGCATTTTTTCCTATAGTGTGCAAGCACGACCACCTCTGATGGATTGCAGGGTGGTCGTAACCATGGAAACGAACAGTGTATAATGTGATGGAAAAATGAATCCAGCCAGCAAAGGAAGCAATATGGACAATCACAATACATTAGTAAGTGCCTTGTATTTACTTTCTCTACATGATAAACGTCATTTGCTGAAGTGAGACGACCCCTTTAAGGAAAAAAGCTCTTTTGGAACAGTCCTCACAAGACGGTATTCTCTGAGTACAAGGACGTACAGAGCCAGGTTCCTGCAGGGCTAGCAGGACCCATCCCTAGGTGCGGCTGCTCATGAGTTATGTACTAAACAGCATAGGACACCTATAGAAAAGTGTGTGTTATGTGAAGCAAAATCTCAACACGTCATAAACCTTTTCAGCTCTACTGATGCAGCAGGGTTCAGTTTGTCCAAAGCAGCAGAGCTTAGTTTGTCAGATGTGGAAGATCTTGTTTTGTAAGATGTAGTAGAGTTCAGCTTGTCAGATGCAGAAGATCTGAGTTTGTCAGATGCAGCAGAATTCAGTATTCAATGAAGGATAGTTCAGTTCATCAGATGCGAAGGACCTCAGTGTGTCAGAGGCAGCAGAGCTCAACTTGTCAAATGCAGTAGTGCGCAGATTCTCAGTTGCGGGAGAGCTTCAGTTTGTAATTGGTAGCAGGATTCAGTTTGCCAAATCAGGGCTTAGTTTTTCAGATGCAGCAGAGCTCAGATGGTTTCCCAATTTGTCATATGCAGGAGATAGGTTTACTTTTTGGAAAGACTCATGGCGATATTAGAATGAGTTCCCAATATCTTTTAGATAGGACTGTATGTAAATCTATCCCATTATTCTACCTGAAAAAAATTATCACGGCGCACAAATTACGGTACACACTCAGCTCTGCTACATTTTTATGATTGTCAAGTGAGCTGAGTTGTGAAACAAGTTCACTGTAGAAAAGCTGTAATGGGAATGTGAAGCCTGGGAGGAACAAAGCCGAGTTTGCCAAATTAGTCATAGTCGCTATAAAAAAAAATATGTCAAAGTAATAACCTGCAGCTGAGAAACCTGTAGCTCCGGCGATGAGTAAGGCAGCGTAGAAGGGAAGGTGGAGTATTTAGTATGATCCAGATTCACAGAAGGAATGTACAAACGTGCAGACCTTCCCGACCATTGTAAGAATGCCCTTTAGACTGTAAGCTCTTGGGCGGCCTGGTCTTCATCCCCTTCATTAAATAGTCAATATATTTATTATCCAGAGCTGCACGGCTACAAAGAGCGTCTCTCACTCTGGAGGACCCCGGGCGTCCCTACGTTATACAGACAGCTCATTGATTTCAGTGGGCACAGTGTAATCCTTCATTTCTCCTGTGGTGGCGCTGCAGGGAAAAGAAACACTTTAGCAGATTACTGCATGATCGCTGGCGGTCCCGCTAGGAGGACAACTTATAATTAGTTTATTGGACCCTTCTAATTTCCCTATGAAAAACATTATCAGGTCAATTAATTTAAAAAAAAATGTAAATTAAGGATTCGTGCCTCCCTCCTATTAATGAAAGCCCCCCACGCTATGGGACTACAAAATAAAGCTCAAGTCCTGCCTGCCATATCACAAATCTATGCTTGCTATGGCCCGCAGCAATATCCCTGCATATGGAAGGAAATAAGATATCCTGCATATGGAGCAGGCAAAATAAGCATTACCAGGGGGCAAACAGATCATTACAGGAGTTGTCTTCTTTGTACAATCCCTTCATGCCAAGGTTCCCAAAGAATAAGCCGATCCCAGGGTGTCCTGCTGCTAAGTTGGTGACAATCTGCAGGGGATTCCTTGTTCTCTTCTGCAGAACCTTGCAAACAAGTGTTTCATTTCCCTGCAGCGCCTCCGGAGGAGAAGTTAAGCATTACATGCCAAAAACCGAAATCAATCGGTTGTCTTTGTGATGAATGGACATTCAGGTCCTCCAGGAAGATGCTGTCCATAGTGTCAGCATAGCAATGGTTATGTCAGGTTACATCATACCCAGGTTATATCATAGGGCTCCTTCTGGAGAGAGACTGGAGACCTGTGTATATGGCATTAGAAAACATCTCCTTTGGAAATGAAATGCCTGTATGTTACTGCTGATTCCTATTAGGCCTCTTGCACACGAACGTACGGACCGTATTTGGAGCCATTCATTCCAATGGATCCGCAAAAAAAATGGAAGGTACTCCGTATGTCTTCCGTTTCTGTATTTCCATTTTTCTGTTCCGTTCAAAGATAGAACATGTCCTATTATTGTCTGCATAACGGACAAGGATAGTACTGTTCTATCAGGGGCCAGCTGTTCCGTTCCGCAAAAAAACGGAATGCACACGGACGTCATTCGTATTTTTTGCTGATCCGTTTTTTGTGGACCGCAAAATACTGAAAAAGCCATACGGTCGTGTGCAAGAGGCCTTAGGCTCTTCATACCAATGAATGTTGGGGTCAGTAGTCCTTATACCACAATGGTGCCTTAGGCAAGCCCTGACATTTAGCAAGTTATATATTCTGGTAGTGAATTCAAAAGACTATTATAGGGAAGATACCCAGGTTATACCAGCGCAGTCAATATCACTATATAAAAAGCCACTGAATATTAGGAAATGATAATTGGTATTGTATCTAAAATTCTATAAGAAGTCACTGCCTGTATAGATACTAAAAAATAAAAATAAAAAAATATTTACTGTTGATTATTAAATATAAAAAACCTTTATAATGGGCAGATGTCCTTGTATCACAGGCTCTAACCTCCAAACATGTAAGTCCCCACATTTTGTACAAGAGACTACAAAGTGTTTACAACAATATAATTCAAGTATTGTTGAGAGTTTGGGGGATGAATAGATGAATAGGCACTGGGGCTAGATCATATGTGTTTGAACTTCTTACACATTCACCGGAATAGGTGGGATACTAGATCCCAATTGATGATACTGATCAATTGCCTATAATAAATAGATGCAAAAGTATGTACAGAAAGCTGTCGCTTAGACCATATATCTATAATACTCGACGCGTTTCACCGGAAGGAGCCTCAGATATAACTAGGCGACACCGTGGTTCTAATTGGCTCAATAGCCAGACTAGCAGTTAATACAATGCAGGGTGGATAAAAATCAATGATTTTTTTTAAAAAAAATCGAAAAAATCGGATTTTTTTGATTTAAATCAGATTTTTTTTATTTAAATCGGATTTTTTTATATAAAATGCTTTTTGAGGAAAATATATTACCATCCAAAGGTTATTTCATTATGAAATAAAGATTACTTTTTTAATTATGTAGAATAAGGCTGTATATGTTTAATTTTTTGTTAAATTCCATTAATCCATTCACAATGTCATGCTCTTCCAGAGGTTTTTGTAAGATTACTGGGTAGTTTCTCTGCCTACAAGATATTATCACAGATGCTTGGTTTAATTTTGGAGTTCTCAAAACTGAATTTATAACATGAAAAGAGTTGAGAATATTATATATATAATATTGTCAATATCCAGTATCAGGGTCAAAACTTAAGTGCTGAGGAAGAGGAGTTAGCTATGACATGGGTATCCAGCAATCATCCATCTGTAATGCCAACTATAATGAACTTCAAAGCCAAGGGGGAACCATTCAAGAAATATATGTTTGCTGAAGATATTTTAAAGAAAGTCACACCAGTGAACCGGTGGAAGTCACTTAAAGGGTTTCTATCACTTCGTATGACATAATTAGCTGTCGGACACTAGCGATCCGCTAGTGTCTGCTCTGGCCAACCATCCTAATATAACAGCTTTTGGGGCAGCCGTTTTGCCCAAAAAATAACTTTTATAAATATGCTAATGAGCCTCTAGGTGCTATGTGGGCGTCATTAGCACCTAGAGGCTCCGTCTACCTTCATACACAGCCGCCGCCCAGCGCGTCCCTCCAGCCCGCCCATCTCCTGCTGAATGCGATCCTCCGTGTGACGCAACGGACGAATTTTCGCGCATGCGCCGTGCGCGGCTGTATTCGGCGCATGCGCAGTGAATGTCTGACCGCTTCCCTGCTCAGACATCTCCACTGCGCCTGTTCCTTGGAGCACTATGACGTCATCGGCGCAGGCGCAGTGGAGATGTCTGAGCAGGGAAGCGGTCAGACATTCACTGCGCATGCGCCGAATACAGCCGCGCACGGCGCATGCGCGAGAATTCGTCCGTTGCGTCACACGGAGGATCGCATTCAGCAGGAGATGGGCGGGCTGGAGGGACGCGCTGGGCGGCGGCTGTGTATGAAGGTAGACGGAGCCTCTAGGTGCTAATGACGCCCACATAGCACCTAGAGGCTCATTAGCATATTTATAAAAGTTATTTTTTGGGCAAAACGGCTGCCCCAAAAGCTGTTATATTAGGATGGTTGGCCAGAGCAGACACTAGCGGATCGCTAGTGTCTGAGAGCTAATTATGGCATACGAAGTGATAGAAACCCTTTAAGCACTTGGATTTAGAAACTGTTCAAGTAATGATTTCACTTTTAACAGCAGTAGCTTCTTCTGCGGGCGTTGAAAGAATATTCTCTTCCTTTGGACTCGTTCATTCTAAATTGAGAAATCGTTTGGGTCCCGATAAAGCAGGAAAGCTTGTTTTTCTTTTCCAGATTATGAACAAAGAAGAAGATGAAGATGACGAGTGAGCTACAGAGGACATTATTAAGGCTACTTTCACACTAGCGTTCAGAACGGATCCGTCTGCATTATAGTTTAGAAAAAATTCTGAAAGTTGTTCAGACGGATCCGTCCAGACTTTACATTGAAAGTCAATAGGGACGGATCCGTTTGAAAATTGCACCATATTGTGTCAACTTCAAACGGATCCGTCCCCATTGACTTACATTGTAAGTCTGGACGGATCCGTTTGACTCCGCACGGCCAGGCGGACACCCGAACGCTGCAAGCAGCGTTCAGGTGTCCACTTGCTGAGCGGAGCGGAGGCTGAACGCCGCCAGACTGATGCATTCTGAGTGGATCCGCGTCCACTCAGAATGCATTAGGGCTGGACGGATGCGTTCGGGGCCGCTTGTTGAGCCCCTTCAAACGGAGCTCACGAGCGGACACCCGAACGCAGGTGTGAAAGTAGCCTAAGCTTTTCTTGTGTAGGCTGGGCTGACAGTCTAAGTTTCTTAAAATATATATATTTTCTTTAGCCAAATTAGTTAACAAACATGGATGTTTAAGCAAATAACATGCTGTAATGTTATTGTTTTAGTTGAATAAATCCTATTTAAATTGTTATTATTAAGGTAATGATTATTTTTCTCCTTCCTAAGTACAACAGAAAAATTGTCCAAATATGAATCTTTATGTAAAAAACTATGATTTAAATCAAGCCTTACTGACTAGTGATTTAAATCAAATCCACCCTGATACAATGTACTAGTTGTCAGCAAACATTGTATCAAGATAGTACATAGTGGCGCACGTGGGATGTGATAGCGGTATTCCCTAGTGTTGGGAGATCGCACAGTGCCCCGTGCCTAGATAACAGAAAACCCCCCCACTGATGATAGAGGGCCGCGTGTCTGAGCTAGAAACTGAGATTAGAAAATAATAAAGGAACGCTGCCCCTGCTGGTATCGAGGGACCGCGTGTCCGGCTCTGGTATGGCCATCAGGGATCTAGTATCCCACCTATTCCGGTGAATGTGCAAGAAGTTCAAACACATATGATCTAGCCCCAGTGCCTATTCATCTATTCATCCCCCAAACTCTCAACAATACTTGAATTATATTGTTGTAAACACTATGTAGTCTCTTGTATAAAATGTAGGGACTTACATGTTTGGAGGTTAGAGCCTGTGATACAAGGACATCTGCCCATTATAAAGGTTTTTAATATTTAATAATCAACAATAAATATGTTTTTTATTTTATTTTTTAGTATCTATACAGGCAGTGACTTCCAATATCACTATATACAAGAAGATGTATAACTTATACCAGCTGTACATATATAATTATATACAGGAGATGCCCAGGTTATACCAGCATGCTCCATATCACTATATACAAGAAGAGGTATAACTTATACCAGCTGTACATATATAGTTATATACAGGAGATGCCCAGGTTATACCAGCATGACCCATATCACTATATACAGGAAGATGTATAACTTATACCAGCTGTACATATATAATTATATACAGGAGATGCCCAGGTTATACCAGCATGGTCCATATCACTATATACAGAAGATGGATAACTTATACCAGCTGTACATATATAATTATATACAGGAGATACCCAGGTTATACCAGCATGCTCCATATCACTATATACAAGAAGATGTATAACTTATACCAGCCGTACATATATAATTATATACAGGAGATACCCAGGTTATACCAGCACGGTCCATATCACTATATACAAGAAGATGTATAACTTATACCAGCCGTACATATATAATTATATACAGGAGATACCAGGTTATACCAGCTGTACATATATAATTATATACAGGAGATACCAGGTTATACCAGCACGGTCCATATCACTATATACAAGAAGATGTATAACTTATACCAGCTGTACATATATAATTATATACAGGAGATACCCAGGTTATACCAGCATGGTCCATATCACTATATACAAGAAGATGTATAACTTATACCAGCTGTACATATATAATTATATACAGGAGATGCCCAGGTTATACCAGCATGGTCCATATCACTATATACAAGAAGATGTATAACTTATACCAGCTGTACATATATAATTATATACAGGAGATGCCCAGGTTATACCAGCATGCTCCATATCACTATATACAGAAGATGTATAACTTATACCAGCTGTACATATATAATTATATACAGGGGATGCCCAGGTTATACCAGCATGGTCCATATCACTATATACAAGAAGATGTATAACTTATACCAGCTGTACATATATAATTATATACAGGGGATGCCCAGGTTATACCAACACGGTCCATATCACTATATACAAGAAGATGTATAACTTATACCAGCTGTACATATATAATTATATACAGGAGATGCCCAGGTTATACCAGCATGGTTCATATCACTATATACAAGAAGATGTATAACTTATACCAGCTGTACATATATAATTATATACAGGAGATGCCCAGGTTATACCAGCACGGTCCATATCACTATATACAAGAAGATGTATAACTTATACCAGCTGTACATATATAATTATATACAGGAGATGCCCAGGTTATACCAGCATGGTCCATATCACTATATACAAGAAGATGTATAACTTATACCAGCTGTACATATATAATTATATACAGGAGATGCCCAGGTTATACCAGCACGGTCCATATCACTATATACAAGAAGATGTATAACTTATACCAGCTGTACATATATAATTATATACAGGAGATGCCCAGGTTATACCAGCATGCTCCATATCACTATATACAAGAAGATGTATAACTTATACCAGCTGTACATATATAATTATATACAGGAGATGCCCAGGTTATACCAGCATGGTCCATATCACTATATACAAGAAGATGTATAACTTATACCAGCTGTACATATATAATTATATACAGGAGATGCCCAGGTTATACCAGCATGCTCCATATCACTATATACAAGAAGAGGTATAACTTATACCAGCTGTACATATATAGTTATATACAGGAGATGCCCAGGTTATACCAGCATGACCCATATCACTATATACAGGAAGATGTATAACTTATACCAGCTGTACATATATAATTATATACAGGAGATGCCCAGGTTATACCAGCATGGTCCATATCACTATATACAGAAGATGGATAACTTATACCAGCTGTACATATATAATTATATACAGGAGATACCCAGGTTATACCAGCATGCTCCATATCACTATATACAAGAAGATGTATAACTTATACCAGCCGTACATATATAATTATATACAGGAGATACCCAGGTTATACCAGCACGGTCCATATCACTATATACAAGAAGATGTATAACTTATACCAGCCGTACATATATAATTATATACAGGAGATACCAGGTTATACCAGCTGTACATATATAATTATATACAGGAGATACCAGGTTATACCAGCTGTACATATATAATTATATACAGGAGATGCCCAGGTTATACCAGCACGGTCCATATCACTATATACAAGAAGATGTATAACTTATACCAGCTGTACATATATAATTATATACAGGAGATGCCCAGGTTATACCAGCATGGTCCATATCACTATATACAAGAAGATGTATAACTTATACCAGCTGTACATATATAATTATATACAGGAGATGCCCAGGTTATACCAGCACGGTCCATATCACTATATACAAGAAGATGTATAACTTATACCAGCTGTACATATATAATTATATACAGGAGATGCCCAGGTTATACCAGCATGCTCCATATCACTATATACAAGAAGATGTATAACTTATACCAGCTGTACATATATAATTATATACAGGAGATGCCCAGGTTATACCAGCATGGTCCATATCACTATATACAAGAAGATGTATAACTTATACCAGCTGTACATATATAATTATATACAGGAGATGCCCAGGTTATACCAGCATGCTCCATATCACTATATACAAGAAGATGTATAACTTATACCAGCTGTACATATATAATTATATACAGGAGATGCCCAGGTTATACCAGCATGGTCCATATCACTATATACAAGAAGATGTATAACTTATACCAGCTGTACATATATAATTATATACAGGAGATGCCCAGGTTATACCAGCACGGTCCATATCACTACAGGGAGTGCAGAATTATTAGGCAAGTTGTATTTTTGAGGATTAATTTTATTATTGAACAACAACCATGTTCTCAATGAACCCAAAAAACTCATTAATATCAAAGCTGAATATTTTTGGAAGTAGTTTTTAGTTTGTTTTTAGTTTTAGCTATTTTAGGGGGATATCTGTGTGCAGGTGACTATTACTGTGCATAATTATTAGGCAACTTAACAAAAAACAAATATATACCCATTTCAATTATTTATTTTTACCAGTGAAACCAATATAACATCTCAACATTCACAAATATAAATTTCTGACATTCAAAAACAAAACAAAAACAAATCAGTGACCAATATAGCCACCTTTCTTTGCAAGGACACTCAAAAGCCTGCCATCCATGGATTCTGTCAGTGTTTTGATCTGTTCACCATCAACATTGCGTGCAGAAGCAACCACAGCCTCCCAGACACTGTTCAGAGAGGTGTACTGTTTTCCCTCCTTGTAAATCTCACATTTGATGATGGACCACAGGTTCTCAATGGGGTTCAGATCAGGTGAACAAGGAGGCCATGTCATTAGATTTTCTTCTTTTATACCCTTTCTTGCCAGCCACGCTGTGGAGTACTTGGACGCGTGTGATGGAGCATTGTCCTGCATGAAAATCATGTTTTTCTTGAAGGATGCAGACTTCTTCCTGTACCACTGCTTGAAGAAGGTGTCTTCCAGAAACTGGCAGTAGGACTGGGAGTTGAGCTTGACTCCATCCTCAACCCGAAAAGGCCCCACAAGCTCATCTTTGATGATACCAGCCCAAACCAGTACTCCACCTCCACCTTGCTGGCGTCTGAGTCGGACTGGAGCTCTCTGCCCTTTACCAATCCAGCCACGGGCCCATCCATCTGGCCCATCAAGACTCACTCTCATTTCATCAGTCCATAAAACCTTAGAAAAATCAGTCTTGAGATATTTCTTGGCCCAGTCTTGACGTTTCAGCTTGTGTGTCTTGTTCAGTGGTGGTCGTCTTTCAGCCTTTCTTACCTTGGCCATGTCTCTGAGTATTGCACACCTTGTGCTTTTGGGCACTCCAGTGATGTTGCAGCTCTGAAATATGGCCAAACTGGTGGCAAGTGGCATCTTGGCAGCTGCACGCTTGACTTTTCTCAGTTCATGGGCAGTTATTTTGCGCCTTGGTTTTTCCACACGCTTCTTGCGACCCTGTTGACTATTTTGAATGAAACGATTGATTGTTCGATGATCACGCTTCAGAAGCTTTGCAATTTTAAGAGTGCTGCATCCCTCTGCAAGATATCTCACTATTTTTGACTTTTCTGAGCCTGTCAAGTCCTTCTTTTGACCCATTTTGCCAAAGGAAAGGAAGTTGCCTAATAATTATGCACACCTGATATAGGGTGTTGATGTCATTAGACCACACCCCTTCTCATTACAGAGATGCACATCACCTAATATGCTTAATTGGTAGTAGGCTTTCGAGCCTATACAGCTTGGAGTAAGACAACATGCATAAAGAGGATGATGTGGTCAAAATACTCATTTGCCTAATAATTCTGTACAGGGTGTATATACAAGAAGATGTATAACTTATACCAGCTGTACATATATAGTTATATACAGGAGATACCCAGGTTATACCAGCATGCTCCATATCACTATATACAAGAAGATGTATAACTTATACCAGCTGTACATATATAATTATATACAGGAGATACCCAGGTTATTCCAGCATGGTCTATATCACTATATACAGGAAGATGTATAACTTATACCAGCTGTACATATATAATTATATACAGGAGATACCCAGGTTATTCCAGCATGGTCTATATCACTATATACAGGAAGATGTATAACTTATACCAGCTGTACATATATAATTATATACAGGAGATACCCAGGTTATTCCAGCATGGTCTATATCACTATATACAGGAAGATGTATAACTTATACCAGCTGTACATATATAATTATATACAGGAGATGTCCAGGTTATACCAGCATGGTCCATATCACTATATACAAGAAGATGGATAACTTATACCAGCTGTACATATATAATTATATACAGGAGATACCCAGGTTATTCCAGCACGGTCCATATCACTATATACAAGAAGATGTATAACTTATACTAGCTGTACATATATAATTATATACAGGAGATGACCCGTGTGTTGCCCCAGCTATGGTTCTCATCTAGAATCCATCATAATTGTACTGTGTTATGTCTGTTATCCACTATACTTAATGTACGTTGCTGCCATCTGGTGGCCATTCTTAGATTTGGTTTATTTAACTGGTTATGTAAGTTGTTTGGTTTATGTAAGTCATAACTTCCAGGAGTGAACTGCTAAAGGAACTGGAATTGGCTAAATCAGACCCCCATCTGCATGCAGGAAAATGGGCAGACCAGGGCTCCAGGTACAAAGAGAACATAAAGTGTCCTTTCCTTCTTTCTCTTATTTTGTTAGATTTATCAGTGACCAAGATCAGAAAAAGAGTGAACCTACTCTGCCAGCTTCATCATCATCCTCAAAGTATGATAGCACAACAGTTAAATATAAAGACTTAAAGGCACTAGGCAGGAGGCTCCTGCACTTAAAGAAAAGGACCTAGTCGTATGTGCCCCATCCACAAAAAAAAACAACTCACCCTCTTAAAGAATGTTGTGGTCTCAGGGCAAAGACTATGCAAGAGCGCAGACATACTCTCAAGGAGCTTGGGGTGTGTTACAAGAAATATGCTCCTCTATAATACTGAATGTGCCCAAGTTATAGCAGAATGGTCCAAATCACTATATTAAGCACCCCGGACGGACCTGGACGTAATGCAGTCGTAAATATTGTATTTTTCGTCCAATAAGACACACATAGGCTTAAATGAGGAAAGTAAGAAAAAATATTTTTCATCAGACCTCAGATCAGACCCCCAAAGTTAATTAGACCCCAGCTCAGACCCCCTAATCAGACCTCAGATCAGACCCCCCCCCATGTTAATAAGATTCCCAATCAGACCTCAGATCAGACCACAGTGTTAATTAGACCCCAGCCCACACCTCCAATGAGACCTCAGATCAGACCCCCAATATTAATCAGATCCTAGCTAAGAACCCCAATGAAACCCCCAATGTTAATCAGACCCCCAATCAGATCTCAAATCATACCCTCAGTGTTATCAGACCCCAGCTCAGACCCCCAATCAGTCCTCAGCTCAAACCTCAGATCAGACCCTCAGTGTTAATTAGACCCCAGCTCAGACCCCAATCAGACTTCAGATCACACCCCCAATGTTAATCAGATCCTAGCTCAGAACCCCAATCAGACTCCCAATGTTAATCAGACCCCCAATCAGACCTCAAATCTGACCTCCATTGTTAATTAGACCCCAGCCCACACCTCCAATCAGACCTCAGATAAGACAAAAAAAATCAACTCTCCTTTTCTGGATGCTATCACCGCTCCTGAGATCCAACAATCTTCCTGACGAGCTGTGCTGTGACTCGACATCGCACAGTGTGAGGTCAAAGATCGCACCTACATCCTCATGCTGTGTGCAGGTCACAGCACAGCAAGGCACTGACATAAGAAGACCAGGGAGCAGTGAGTACTGCCACTTTTGGGGGGTAAAAATTAGCCTTATAGGGCAAAAAATACAGAGTTATGTTTTACATTGTTATGTACTGTATTATTTTGTATATGTTTAGCTGTTACTACCAGTAAGGAGTGGATGGAGAAGGTTGGCAAGGAACAGGGCTAACCGCCAACCTTGGATGGGAGAGGAAGCACCCGTCTGAGCTCCTGCACCTGTTAAGGATTCACCATAAAGATAAACTTTGTTCATCCAGAAGAACAGACTTGAGTGACCAGCTGAGACCAGCATTTGAAGACACTGCTGTGAGGTAAGGGACTACGAATAAGACACCCATCACCCAGACTACTACTAGGCTAGTCCAATACTAGTGCTATACTGCAGCCAACCAACCTGCCTCCATATTCCTTGGGCTACTTTCACACTAGCGGCACGGACCTCCGGCAGGCTGTTCTGTCGGGTGAACAGCCTGTTGGATCCGTCCTGCCGCTAGTGAACGTGTTGCCCCCGGACTGCCTCTCAATCCCCATTGACTATAATGGGGGCGGGGGGCGGAGTTCCGGCGGAGGCACGGCAGCGCATGGCGAGAGGCTGCCGGAATAAAACTATGACATGTCCGACATTTATTCCGGCAGCCTCTCGCCGTGCGCTGCCGTGCCTCCACCGGAACTCCGCCCCCACCCCCATTATAGTCAATAGGGACGGAGCGGCAGTCCGGGGGGGGCACACATTCACTAGCGGCAGGACGGATCCGACAGGCTGTTCACCCGCCGGAACATCCTGCCGGAGGTCCGTGCCACTAGTGTGAAAGTAGCCTTACTGATGCCAGAAAATTGCATTTGGAATTATCTGCTACAGAATCTATTTGACGTTCTAAGTTGCACTTAGTAAAAAGACATTGGGGCCCATTTATTTAGACGCCGGTCTTAATAAGCCCCTGTGCTGACGGTAGTTCCGCCAAAGTTATGACCTCTTCATAACTTCGGCGCATCCTCCGCCAGTTCTAAGTGTGAACCAGCTTCCTTGCTGTCTTACATTTAGACCCTTTTCTACGCCTAAAACAGGCCCGCACCCTTCCACGCCAATTTTTTTTCTCCTGTCGTGAGCGGGGAGAGAAGTCGCAGATTGCAGTGCAACTAACCGTTGCGCCGCAATCTGTGCCTAAAATACGCCTAATATAGGCATATTTCAGTATAATAAATGACCTCCTTTGTTTCGTTTAATTCCAGCCTCATTCTTCAATACTACATTTCCACCGTGCCGATCCCTACGGAGCAAAGGCCTGAGGGAGTACACCGTGACACAACACTTTGGACTACGTGGCGGGAGATGTTTCCTGTTGATGGATGGATGTATGTTCACCCTCCAATGAAATAAGTGGAGGTGGCTGCTCTATTAGCACATCAGTGCCTGGATGAGTTGGCGGAACCTTTTTTAATTATCATATATTGCCAGCATATTCCACAGAGCTCGTCATCGCTCACATCAATCCCTGCCTGCACTGTCACTCACAATCGAAATTCCGAAATAGCCGAATGAAGAAAGAAAGAAGTGAAATACGTATCCGGCGAAGGGCAGATCTCATTCTTATTGGTCTTATGAGGATACGTTCGAAAATAGATAGGAAGGCCACAGAGGACAACTTAGCACCATAGGGTGGGAGGCAATTGGATGCTGAGAACCTATTAGAGATGGATGGATGAGGAGGCCCAAAGAAGGGGGCTTGAGGGGGCCCAAAGAAGACACCAGTGTTATCAATTGCACAGACTCTAAATTGGGATCCAGGAGCCTCAAGATACACTGGTCAATACAGTTAGGTAATTTCTTCCAAATATGTGGTCGGGTTTTAAAAGAAGATGGAGGTAGTAGTGTTGTGGTAACATATTCTGTAGCGCTATACACAGACTGTCGTATGTTTGGAGGTAAACGCATGCAAAACCTACAAATTCCATGCATGTCCTCAGTCAAATGCGAACCTAGGAACCCACCCATGCAAAGTGACAAGGCTCAGCAAGGCTGCAAGTTTATTGCTAAAAGTGACAGGACACACCCGAGATCTCATAGACTGTAGCCTGTTTATAGATGAGGAAGTTGTCTTTTGCCTTGGTTATGAATTTCCCTGTCGTCATTCAGCAATTTTGGAGATGTTTTTGGTTTGTTTTTCTTACAGTATCTAGGGGACTGAATATCTCAACGAGAGAAATCGATGAAGAAATTAGCAGAAGGCAAGATGGACTTTACTGTGTCGTAGTAGTGACTGACTTCTGCTCAGTGTCAGAAGGTGTTGATAAAGCAAGTAGAGGTGACGAAAAGACCTGGCTTCATACAAGAGAAGTCCCTTTTTGAATGGAAGATGCCTCCCAATAGTGGCAGAACTGAAAATTGCAGTTAGGCGCGTTTTATACACCGCTAGGAAATTGATTGCATACTATTGGACTGCTCCGCGTCCTCCGAAAGTGGCGGAATTGGTGGACCGTGTACACAACTTGGTGAAATTAGAAAGTTTTGTATATCAGAAAAGGGGCAACAATAAGAAATTTGATAAGATCTGGTACCCCTGGACTCATCACTATACTCTAGTATTATAGGGCTGACTTGCTGTTAGATTTCAGAATAATAGGAGTAGATAGACTTGTCGATTGGGTCTGACAGGGTATGGTGCTGTATTGTATTGTACTAAGCTAAGATGTATCTATATTCGGCAAGATGCACCCTTTTTCTGTACTGCCTTCTCTTTTACTGAACGATTCCAGTCAGAGTTTTTCTTCTACCTGTGGAAAATCAGACCTTACTAGCGGAATGCTCCTTTCTATCTGAAATCGTATGCTGAAGGATAATGCTTACATCTCTGAGACCCTAAGAGACTATATATGTTGGATACATAACTAGGCCTGGACGGGATGGCCCTCGGATGCGTTGCAGGGCACTATACACCAAATGGACACCCATGAAACGTGAAGAATGGACTTTATTCATATCACAGTCTATAGGGGGGGTTATTGGGGGGATGTGAGGGTGGGAGGGGTTGGGGGGTTGAAACGGGGGTTGCTTGCCTCTGTAACTTTTTTGAAAATGTTCTAATAAAAAATTTGAAGATAGCCTGCAGATTAGCAGATCACAATCGGCCATCTGGCACCCCTGGGCCTAGAGTATGACCGATTTGTGCTGATATGGAATAACTCCTTTAAAGGGGTTGGCCACCTTTTGTTTTTTGCAAACTCTTCCAGGCCGGACTTGCAAGAGAAGCATACTTACCTGATCCACAAGGCTGGGTCCCGGCTCCTTCGCTGGCCACCTTTTGAGTTTTTTTGGCAAATCCCTGCCTGGGCCAAGCCTCCAAAAGGGGTGCAAACCAACTTGGTCCTGGCTGCTTCACTCCCCGGCCTTGCCTGCCTCGCTTAAATCCCCCATTTTCATCCACCACTTGGATCAGCAACCAATGAATGGCCGTAGTGGTGATCTGCATCCCTTGCATCACATCAATTGGTCACCTGATGGAAGATGGGCAGGTCACTGCTGCAGCCAGCCCCTGGCTGCAGATGCTGACAGAGGGGACTCAAGCAGAGCAGGCAAGGCTGGGGAGCAAAGGAGTCACGGTGCAGTGAGAAGTATGGACCAGGTTCGATGACGTTCACAATGCCTGGCCCTGTCAATCAAAGTGCAAGGGGCATGGCAGCAGCAGAGAATGGAGCCTCTAGGAGTAAGGGCAACACTGCCGTTGCTCCTGGAGGCTAATTTTAATATATTGAAAATCATTATTTATTTACAGGATGGCGTAGATCATGATAATATCTGCAGAGGGGTCATGATCCGGGGAAGCAGGAAAATTTAAGCCCCAAGGTTGTGGACCTGGGTGCAATACCGAACTACAGGAGAAATGGACCTTGTGGATCACTAATGGATTTGGCCTAGGGCTAAACCAAGGAGCGGAGTAGCCTCTGTTAGTAATGGCATCAGATGAGTTGAAGAATCTGAATTGCTGTACCAGAAGAAGTAAAGACCAAGGCATTAGCGGAGATTAGGCTGAAATCAGGGAGCACAGCAGACAATAGAATGAATGCGGGAATTAAGCCGGGTCATAAAATGTAGTAAGTGTTAGCAAACACAGAGAACCTTAGTGCTCAAGTCCAGGGTAATGAGTGGAAGACCCTAATAAAGCTTGGGAGACAAGGACATTGATTGGCATCAGGAACATTGAAGAAACTGGGAGCTGCTGCGCGCACAACCAAGGAGCAGAGTGAAGCACAGGAGGAGAGCATCTGGCAGGAGCAGAACAATGGACACCTGGAGAGGTAGTAAGTGCAAAGAGCATTCCCCTACTAATGTTGCTTTGGCATGTGTGAAAGGCCATTTAAATAAAAGCCGATCATCTTCAATATCATCAATCGGTGATCTTTATTGGCTGGCCATATAAGAGGACCCTAAGATGACCAAAGGGGGCTTCTACCCCAGGCAGACTATGTTGCTCAGTAGGGGACTCCTGTTTGATATAGTCAGCTGCAGCAACTGCTTTCTACTCCATTGACACTCAACTATCACTAATATTTGCCTTGAACGAGAATCTGTCGGCCCTCTGATGCTTTCAGACTTCGTCAAACATGGAGGGGTTGGGCATCATACATTAAATTAATATGTTTTCAGAGCTTCCTTTGCATTTAGAACATTCATCTGACACCCTGATCTTGGATCCCAGAACCTCAAAACTCATACTGTAGCTTTATTGGCCCTTGAGTGTAGACACCTTTGAGGGCAATTTTTTTTTATTATTATTGCATTGTACTTATTTTGAGCTAAAAATCATTTCTTCAAATGGTCTTTATTAATAGCTGAGATGCTGTAGTAGCTGCCTGTGGATTTTCTATCTTTTCTGTCATCTGGGGAGCAGACAGACTCCTTATCTCTGCTCTCTCACATTATAAACACTCACTAAAGCTCAATCCTTATCTTACTGATAAGAATGTGGCTTAAATAAGTGTTTATGACCTCTTAAGGCCTCATTCACACATACGTGGATTTTCACGGACGCCGTGTGCTTCGTGCCGCCGCCGCTGTACAGTAATACACTCGTATAGATCATTAGAGTCTATTACTGTACAGCGGCACAAAGCGCACGGCGTCATATCAACCAATGACGCCATGCGCTCGTGCACTCAGCAGGACGGTGAAGCTGAAATTCTTTGTCTCCTCCATATTGCATATTAACTATGGACATCCACCCACTGACTTGGCAAGGACCTTCAGATGTGTCACCATGAAACCATTTTTGGCACAAATGCTTCTTGAGTTATCTGCAGAATACAGTAGTAGTGATCAGATGTGTGACGTTTCCACTTAATAATGATGATGAAAATTAAAGTCTAATTACTCGTGAGACCTAAGTGGCCTCACATGGAGGTGGACACAAAAACAGATGGCTGGTGTGGTGGCAAAGATATGTGCAGTGGCAGGAAAGGATCAATATTTTGAGGGTACCTCTTGGAGACAAATGATAACTTAGACTTAGCCTTTTATGTCTCATAAGGCCAACCACATAAGAACATACATTTCCTTGCATGGCACCAAGATGCTGTGTCATCAGAATAAGCTCCGACATTCAAGTGCACATTTGGGTGGCAGTGCCAGACCCTTGCAAAGGGAGAATGGCCTTTATAATGGGCATGGTCTGTAAAAGGGGCCAAAAAATTGCCTTAAAGGGCATCTGTCAGCAGATTTGTACCTATGAAACTGGCTGACCTGTTGCTTGTGCAAGCCTCAGTATCCCCTATAGCAGGGGTGGCCAACCTTACGGACACAAAGAGCCAGAAAAAACAACTTATGACTACCAGGAGCAACAAGCTATACATCGCGCGGTTTTCTGTTATGGCGTCCACCGCATAGGAAATATTATTTTATATTTTAATAGTTCACACTTTTTCGGGCATGGTGAATTGTAATATGTTTATTTTTTTATTGTTTGTAAATGTTATATGTAAAATTGGGAAAGGGAGCGATTTAAACTTTTAGTATTTTGGTGTGTTTTTTTATTTACTATTAGCCCCCTTAGGGGCTAGAACCCTTTTCCTATTCACCCTAATAGAGCTCTATTAGGGTGAATAGGACTTCACACTCTCCGTGCTGCCCTGTGCATAGTACACACAGCAGAAGGGAGCTTACCATGGCAGCCAGGGCTTCAGTAGCGTCCTGGCTGCCATGGTAACAGATCGGAGCCCCAGGATTACACTGGAACTGCCACCAATGAAGAGAGGGGAGGGGACCCTGTGGCCACTGCCACCAATGATACTAATACTTGGGGAAGGGGGGGGGCACTGCACCACCAATGGTTAGAATTTACAATACTGGGAGGGGGGGCGCACTGCACTACCAATGAATGTATTTAACATATTAATTCAAGTATAGAAGGCAGCGGGTGCCGGCAGCGGTATCACATACCCGGCCTCAATAACAGGGCATGCGATCTGCCAAACCACGGCAATTAACCCCTCAGCTGCTATTTCCCCATTGGTGGCAGCGGCAGCCGCGTCACAGTGGAGAGGGAGGGGCTCCCTCCTTTTCCACTGTGCTAGTGAAGAGAACATGGTAGGCGCTGAGAGCGGCGCATGCCACGTTCTCTATTAGGCTGCTTCCCATCTCCACCGCAAGAGCCCCACTTGAAGCGGCAAAGGGCCGCAGGTTGGCCACCCCTGCCCTATAGTTACACCCGAGCTCCTTTTTCTAAGTGGTAGGGATTCAGTAATAGTTGAGAACATCAGCTGGAGGTGCATTAACTCCTCACAGCTGCTTTTCCCAGTCAACAGAATAGAGACCTCTTAATGGACTAAGCAGAGGGGCTCTTGCAATTTCCTGAGGGCCATTTCTTTTTCCAATCATGTCAATGCACGCCAAACCAAGAACCTACTTCTAGGAAGGGCCACCTAAAATCGTGTTGTCCAATCCAATATTCAACAGACCAGCCATCCTTCTGTTACTGCTAATGGGATTGAGACATTTTGTATGTAGTGGAGATGCTCAGTTGCCCTGAGGTGGCAATGCAATTACATTTTCTTTTTGCGATCCAATTTCATGATGTGAGCTTAAACTTAGGAATTGACCCAGAGCCTAGGTGTGTTCACCAAAGCTGTGACTGGTTGGACCAGATACACCATCAAGAACCTCTAGTGAGTAATCTGAAGGACACAGAGTACAATTATGACTAAGCATACACAGTGGAGCAATTCAGGACCTCCAACCCACTACGATCTTCAGCAACAAAGCAACATATCTATTTGTATTAGCTGTCCAGCACCATAAAGGGGTTGCTTGATGGATGAAGATATTTAAAAGAGTCATACTCAACTTACCAATCCCCCACTGCTGCTGGTCTAAAACTTCCAGGTCCCACTTTTGGTCTCTACTTCCTGGTACCTCTTGACACAAAAGTAGTTTTAATGCATATGCAAATGAGCAATTAAGTGCCCCAAGGGTGGGCCCAAGTCACTCTGTTCACCCTTGCTCCTCCTGATTTTTCTGCCAGCCCCTCCTGATCCTTTTATATTGACAGTGCCAAGAGAGATGACTATGCAGGGACCTGACCCTGTCAAACAAGAAGGAATGGTAGGGGCTGTCAGAGGAAGCAGACGGAGCAAGGGTGCACATGGTGGCTTGGACCCACCCTCTGTGCACTTAACTGCTCATTTGTATATGGATTAAAAGTACTTTTTCTCCAGAATGAAGCAACAGATCTCTAAGCGAAAGGTATCATTACATGCAGCTGAGACTCCCTTTAAACAGTATCTTACTGTATCTTTTGCCTTAGTTCTGCCTCCTAGAGCATGTTAGGGATTGCGATAGGGTACTGCTGCTTTGTAGTAAGATCACGGCTCATTAATTGTGGTGAGTTTCCAGGACAGTGCAGGGAATACACGTGTAATGTCTCCCCTGCTACCCTGAACCGCAAGCAAGAAACATAAATAGATAAGTACATGAGAAACTACATGAAAAATCCGCTCTCTACCCTCCCCTACTAAATCATGGGACATCTCCTTTGAGAACTAAAGTTTCCAGGATCTGCAGTCATCCAAGGAATTTTAACCATTGTAAATCCAGATATCGATTTCCGTTGAGATTGATGCCAAGTAATCATCTTTACAAAGAAAGGCAGCTTTTAGTTGTCTAACCCTTGCTGACAAGCCAGAAGAGAAGCTGCTCCATAAACAATACCAAACTTAAAGGGGTGGTTCAGCATTAGAAAAACATGGCTACCTTCTTCCAAAAACAGTGACACCCACGTTCAAGTTTTTTTTGTGTTGCAGCTTAGCTCCACTACAGTAAATAGTGCACAGCTCAGGGGCGTAGCTAAAAGCTCATGGGCCCTAGTGCAAGAGTTCAGCTTGGGCCCCCCTTCCCTCAGTGCTTGTTGGAAAGGGGCAGGGGAGCACGTAGCCTTCCTGCTGCCTGAGGCAAACATTGAAAGGGCACCCCCTCATGCCAAATTCTTGACCTAACCCCTTCCCTCCAGCCAGAGGTGTAAATTGACCTGCATGCACTTTCTATAATGCCAGTGTCTTATGTGGCACAAGAGTCTTTGGGCCCCTCAGGCTCCTGGGCCCGGTAGCGACTGCTACCTCTGCACCCCTTATAGCTACGCCCCTGGCACAGCTGTAATACCACTTATAACCTGTGGACAGGTGTCGCACTCTTTATGGAAGAAAGCTGCCTATATTTTCAAATCCTGGACACATCTGACCTGGGATATCTCACCTGTGAAGGATTCCAAGCTTGCCGACATTGCATCTGCCCTACATATAAAAACGAATGGATGAATAAGCTCTGACTAAGCTTGTTAATATTATAATTGACATGATAATTTAAAGGGCACGTGTCAGCAGGATAAACTCCATTAAATGAAGACCTCCGTGCTGATTAAAATGATACCTGTTTTGTGAAAATCGGTTGCAGCACTCTCGGGACCGGGCTCTATTTCACCTTAAGGACCAGGCAATTTTTTGCAAATCTGACCAGTGTCACTTTAAGTGGTGATAACTTTAAAATGCTTTGACTTATCCAGGCCATTCTGAGATTGTTATTTTGTCACATATTGTACTTCATGACACTGGTAAAATGGAGTTAAAAAATGGAGTTAAAGAATTAGCAAATTTCCAAGTTTCAATTACTCTACTTCTATAATACATAGTAAAACCTACAAAAATAGTTATTACTTTACTTTCCCCATATGTCTACTTAATGTTTGGATCATTTTGGGAATGACATTTTATTTTTTGGGGACGTTACAAGGTTTAGAAGTTTAGAAGCAAATCTTGAAATTTTTCAGAAATTTTCAAAAACCCACTTTTCAAGGACCTGTTCAGATCTGAAGTCACTTTGTGAGGCTTACATAATAGAAACTGTGACGGACTGAACCGTCACTGGGGCTGCTGGAGAAGCCTGAGGGCCAGCCTCCTTCCTACAGAGAAAAAATGTGGGGGATTGGGTCAGCACAACCTGTATGTAGGTGCACATCACTATGGCGAAATACATATACAAACGGAAAATACAAATGTGATCGCACTCTGCATCCAGCATTCTGCCCTGCCTCCATGCTGGATGAGGCATTGGTGTACATTTTGGCCAGCATGGAGGCAGGGCAGAATGCTGGATGCAGAGTGCGATCATATTTGTATTTTCCGTTTGTATATGTATTTTGCCATAGTGATGTGCACCTACATACAGGTTGTGCTGACCCAATCCCCCACATTTTTTCTTTGTAGTATATATTGGAGGCGTGGCGATCTCCTTGGAGTCATGCACACCTGACCAGTCAATCTGTCCTGGAGGCTTGTTTTAAAGTCAGTATAAAACTGAGTCTGCTTATATTGAACCTACCAGTAGCCATTTGGCTCCAGGAGAAGTATATGGTGGGCTCAGCGTGCATGTTGGTACTTGCATCCCTGGATCCGATGAAAGCTGTAATGGCACCAGACGGGGTTAAAAGCAGAGTGTGCTTAGCTTGCATGCTGCACCTGCATTCCCTGGACTTTGTGTGGCTGTCATGGCCCATAAACAGGTAGGAACTAGTGTTAGGGACCACTCAATAGAGGCGACCTTGACGTGGTGAGTGGCTTATTACGCTTTGGCCAAAATGTACACCAATGCCTCATCCAGCATGGAGGCAGGGCAGAATGCTGGATGCAGAGTGCGATCACATTTGTATTTTCCGTTTGTATATGTATTTCGCCATAGTGATGTGCACCTACATACAGGTTGTGCTGACCCAATCCCCCACATTTTTTCTTTGTAGTATATATTGGAGGCGTGGCGATCTCCTTGGAGTCATGCACACCTGACCAGTCAATCTGTCCTGGAGGCTGGTTTTAAAGTCAGTATAAAACTGAGTCTGCTTATATAGAACCTACCAGTAGCCATTTGGCTCCAGGAGAAGTATATGGTGGGCTCAGCGTGCATGTTGGTACTTGCATCCCTGGATCCGATGAAAGCTGTAATGGCACCGGACGGGGTTAAAAGCAGAGTGTGCTTGGCTTGCATGCTGACCTGCATTCCCTGGACTTTGTATGGCTGTCATGGCTCATAAACAGGTAGGAACTAGTGTTAGGGACCACTCAATAGAGGCGACCTTGACGTGGTGAGTGGCTTATTACGCTTTGGCCAAAATGTACACCAATGCCTCATCCAGCATGGAGGCAGGGCAGAATGCTGGATGCAGAGTGCGATCACATTTGTATTCTCCTTCCTACAGACTATGGACCGAGAACTATGGAGACCCCCTCAGACTTTTTGGGGTTACAAGGAACTATGAACCCTGATTTATGTGTGTAATTTATATGCCACATATTTCCTATTGCCCATTAAAAAGGCATGGTGTGGATTCAGCAACACAAAAATGGTTAACTCTGCACTGAGACTCCCACTGATTGTGTTAGTGATGGGATTAAGATATGAGATTATAATAGCAGCCGACTCCTATGATACACTCAGGAGATAATCCCATCACATGTGTCTCCTCTTCCCATTCATTCATTATGGAGGGGGTGAAGATATCTGTTTGCATGTTCATTGCTGATTGCGTCAAAGACAATGCCAGTGTGTTTGTTAATTGCGTCACAGACAATGCCATTGTGTTTGTTGAATAGGGTTAGTTTTGTGTTTAAACTGTACAGGATTGGCTGCTATGTCATGTCCTCAGTATGTCATGTGTATATAAATCAATGCTGTGTGTTCAATAAAGAGTTCCTGTTTTACCCTTCATCATGTTGAGGCTGGTGTTTGGGTAACTGATCGACACTGGGGATTTCTATACGCTGAAGATTTGCTATACTCCCCTGGCTATGCTATTAGCTCTTGTAAGAGCTGCTCCTGTTCCTGGTTCCTGTGGTGGTTTTGGTGTAGAGCGGAGTGCTTGGAGTCCTCAGGAAGCACTAGGAGCATCCATCGACGAAGGTACCCGGTCGGGGTGCCAGGAGATCCATTTGCAGTGGGATGGCGTCCTAGTGCGAGGAGGAGCAGCTCGGAGACACAGTTCGTGGAACATATTGAGGGCAACGCTAGTATCCGTACAGCGCCACTGGCTACAGCAGAATGGAAACAGCAGTGGAGTAAGATGAGGGTGTCATGGATGACCGAGATACAGCCCGCAAAGGCATCTGGTACCAGGCACTGGGTGTTGTGGAGTATCTGCGGGACGAGAGACTCCCCACGGAAGACCAGCGGTTGCAGAAGTGAGTAGCACTGCGGATGCCCTTCCTGGGAGAGCAGCCCCGGGAGGAATGGGTAAAGGAATTGGAACACCTAGCATGGCAGGAGCTGTGGCTGGAAGATGCCTACCAGGCGCTCTGGTGGTATGGGGCACAGTACCTACCCAGGACAGCTGAGCATGACAAGCCAGAGGGAGAGGAGTTTGAAGGTCCTGGCTTGTTATGGGAGACTTTTTCAGAGCTGGAGTTTGGGAGCCCTACACAAGCCCGGTTCAGGGACCTCTTTGAGTAGCGGAAGAGCTGGCATCTGGGCAGAGTGCAGTTGGCCTCTGCCCTCCCCTATCCTCTTCTCCAGAGAATGACTCCCCACAGGCTACCCCAGCGGAAGAGCTGGCATCTGGGCAGAGCGCAGTTGGCCTCTGCCCTCCCCTATCCTCTTGCCCAGAGTCTGACTCCCCACTGACTACCCCAGCGGAAGAGCTGGCATCTGGGCAGAGCGCAGTCGGCCTCGGCCCACCAAGTACCTACAGCTCCAAGCTAGAGAACGACCATGAAGCAAGGAGTAGCAGATGCCCACTCAACAGCTGGGGACATACAGAACAGAGCCAGGCACCAGAGTTCAACAGGACCAGTGTTTGTTTATGGCTGGGCTACTCGACTAACTCAGGCACCGACCGACAGGAGGTCAGGTAACTGGTTAGTCTACTGTTGGGAGGGGAGAAATGTGACGGACTGAACCATCACTGGGGCGGCTGGAGAAGCCTGAGGGCCAGCCTCCTTCCTACAGACTATGGACCGAGAACTATGGAGACCTCCTCAGACCTTTTGGGGTTACAAGGAACTATGAACCCTGATTTATGTGTGTAATTTATATGCCACATATTTCCTATTGCCATTAAAAGGCATGGTGTGGATTCAGCAACACAAAAAGGGTTAACTCTGCACTGAGACTCCCACTGATTGTGTTAGTGATGGGATTAAGATAGTTGATTATAATAGCAGCCGACTCCTATGATACACTCAGGAGATAATCCCATCACATGTGTCTCCTCTTCCCATTCATTCATTATGGAGGGGGTGAAGATATCTGTTTGCATGTTCATTGTTGATTGCGTCAAAGACAATGCCAGTGTGTTTGTTAATTGCGTCACAGACAATGTCATTGTGTTTGTTGAATAGGGTTAGTTTTGTGTTTAAACTGTACAGGATTGGCTGCTATGTCATGTCCTCAGTATGTCATGTGTATATAAGTCAATGCTGTGTGTTCAATAAAGAGTTCCTGTTTTACCCTTCATCATGTTGAGGCTGGTGTTTGGGTAACTGATCGACACTGGGGATTGCTATACGCTGAAGATTTGCTATACTCCCCATGCTATGCTATTAGCTCTTGTAAGAGCTGTTCCTGGTTCCTGTGGTGGTTTTGGTGTAGAGCGGAGTGCTTGGAGTCCTCGGGAAGCACTAGGAGCATTCATCGACAGAGGTACCCGGTCGGGGTGCCAGGAGATCCGTTACAGAAACCACCCAAAAATGACCCCATTCTAAAAACTACACCCCTTAAGGTATTCAAAACGGATTTTACAAACTTTGTTAACCCTTTAGGTCTTCCATAAGAATTAATGGAAAATAGAGATACAATTTCAAAATTTCACTTTTTTGGCATATTTTCCATTTTAATAATTTTTTTCCAGTTACAAAGCAAGGGTTAACAGCCAAACAAATATTTATGGCTCTGATTCTGTAGTTTACAGAAACACCCCATATGTGGTCGTAAACCGCTGTACAGGAACACGGCAGGGCTCAGAAGGAAAGGAATGCCATACGGTTTTTGGAAGGCAGGTTTTGCTGGACTGTTTTTTTTACACCATGTCCCATTTGAAGCCCCCCTGATGCACCCCTAGAGTAGAAACTGCAAAAAAGTGACCCCATTTTAGAAACTATGGGATCGGGTGGCAGTTTTGTTGGTACTATTTTAGGGTACATATGATTTTTGGTTGCTCTATATTACACTTTTTGTGAGGCAAGGTAACAAGAAATAGCTGTTTTTATTTTTTGTTATTTACAACATTCCTCTGACAGGTTAGAGCATGTGGTATTTATATAGACCAGGTTGTCACGGACGCGGCGATACCTAATAAGTATACTTTTTATTTATTTATGTAAGTTTTACACAATGATTTCATTTTTGAAACAAAAAAAATCATGTTTTAGTGTTTCTATAGTTTGAGAGCCATAGTTTTTTCAGTTTTTGGGCGATTATCTTGGGTAGGGTACGATTTTTGCGGGATGAGATGACTGTTTGATTGGCACTATTTTGGGGGTGCGTGTGACTTTTTGATCGCTTGCTACTACACTTTTTGTGATGTAAGGTGACCAAAAAATGGCTTTTACACCGTTATTTTTTATTTTATTTTTTTACGGTATTCACCTGAGGGGTTAGTTCATGTGATATTTTTATAGAGCAGGTTATTACGGACGCGGCAATACCTAATATGTATACTTTTTTATGTAAGTTTTACACAATAATATCATTTTTGAAACAAAAAAAAAAATCATGTTTTAGTGTCTCCATATTCTGAGAGCCATAGTTTTTTCAGTTTTTAGGCGATTATCTTAAGTAGGGTCTAATTTTTTGCGGGATGAGATGATGGTTTTATTGGCACTATTTTGGGGTGCATATGACTTTTTGATCGCTTGCTATTACACTTTTTGTGATGTAAGGAGACAAAAAATGGTTTATTTAGCACAGTTTTTATTTTTTATTTTTTACGGTGTTCATATGAGGGGTTAGGTCATGTGATATGTTTATAGAGCCGGTCGATACGGACGCGCTGATACCTAATATGTATTCCCCCCCCCCCCCCCCCCCTATGTTTTACCAATTTTTTTTTACTTTATTTGGGGAAAATGACGTTTTTGTTTATTTTTACTTGAAACTTTTAATTTTTGGGGGGAAAACTTTATTTTTTCAACTTTTTCTTCACTTTATTTTTTGTCCCACTTTGGGACTTCAACTTTTGGGGGTCTAATCCTTAACAATGCATTCCAATACTTCTGTATTGGAATGCATTGGCTGTATGAGTAATACAGTGTGTATTACTGCTACAGCTTCCGGCCTGTGAGATCCAGGGGGCTGGATCTCACAGGCTCGTCACCGGAAGGCAGCGCGATGCCTCAGGAAGGCATCGCGCTGCCTTCCATGCCATCGGGTCCCCCCTACAGCCCCACGGGGACCCGATGCCGCACCATAAAAAGCCGCAAACCTCAGGTCTGAATTGACCTGCGGTTTGCGGCGATCGCCGACACGGAAGGGGGGGGGGGTCTCGTCGCATTGACCCAAGGTACCTGCTTAATGATTTGAGCAGGCACCTTGTTCCGATCACTGCCCACCGGGCGGCGGTGATCGTAAATACACATGACGTACCGGTATGTCATGTGTCCTTAAGTACCAGGACAACATGCTGTACCGGTACGTCATGTGTCCGGAAGAGTTTAAGCAAATAAGGGCTTCATTGCACAGAGGGGCGTGACCAGCACTGGAAAGGTGAGGCGCAGAGGAGGTGCTCTGAGGAGCTAGCCTTGCCTCTTGGTGCACCGAAGCCATCATTTGCATAAAGAATAAAAAATAAAAAAAATTCTTGGGAACGCTGCAACCGATTTTCACAAGATAGGAATCATTTTAATCAGCAGGATCTGCCCTATCAGACATTATGCCTGGTTTAACAGAGTTTATCCTAATGACTTGTGCGCTTTAAACAATGACAGTAGATTTGTCACCTGAGCACACCATCAACCAAAATGGGACCCTTTTATTTTGCTGCTTCATGCCATCTCAACCCTCCCCTAACTAAAAAGTAGACTCTCATTCTTTTTTTATCCCCCTCCTATGACTAAAATGGTCCCAGTTATAGGTCTACCAGGGGCTGTTTTTTGTTTTCACCTTCATGTCCATGAGGACCAGATTCTTACCTCTTTATTTACTAATGCACTTGTACTATAGAGTGTCGTCAGTCGCCACCTAGTGCCAAAGACCAAGAGACCAATCGGGACCATGTCTCCTATCTCCAAGGGAGCCAATGGCAGCTGTATGGTCTGCCATAAAGGGGTTATCCCTCTAACAATACTTATCCCTGATCAACAGGACCCCCCCAGCAATCACAGGAACGAAGTGCCCCATGAGAATGGAGGTTCCAAAGTGCCCCATGAGAATGGAGTGCTAGTGAGCATGCATGACCACCACTCCATTCACTTCTATGGACTGCCGAAGGCAAAGTGAGCCCATAGAAGTGATTGGAGCAGTGGTCACGCATGCACGTTAAAGCTTAATTCTCATAGGGTACTTTGGGACCTCCATTCTCAGGGTCTCTAGAGGTCCCCCTGGTCAGACAGACCTCAGCTACTGTAGAATAGGGGATAAGTATTGTTAGAGGGATTATTGCCAACCGGGCCCACCCTCTCCTGCGTGGTACATATCCTCCTTGATGGTCTCTGCTCCCACCCATGCCTTTTCCCACCTCACCCAGAAGTATAGGTGGAAACCATAGTTCCCAGAGGAGCACAGGCAGAAATAAAAGTCCATTTACACACTATATGACTATATGTACCGACAGACATTGTGATGAAGAAGGGTCAAGTGGATGTTTCCATCTCCATTCGGCTGGGGAAGGAGATAGATGCACAATCTTAAGACCATCACACCAAAACTGTAATATTCAATATCCTGAGGTGACCAAGAAGAAGATAATCCACTAAAAGAGAAATGTAATAAATATTAATTACTTTAATGCAAACTGATTCTCCCACACCCAGGATTCCTCAGCACTCTTAGCAATGTGATTAATGACGAGGGCGATTAAACCAGTTGCTTTGATGATTATGATCTCAATGAGTAAAAATGCATAATCATGCAGGCCAGGAAAAACAATACAGTTATTTCCTTTACATTGTTCCTTTGATTAGTCCCTATTAGAAAATTCTTAGTTAATAGAGGGGGATCGCCTGTTCAGGACTGACGAAGGAGCAGTTAGAAAGAGCATCTCTTACCTTGGAGGACTCAACATTTCCAGATAGTTCAGGGACATGTCATTGATTTTAATGGACACCATGTAATGCTTCATTTCCCCAGTGGTGGCGCTGCAGAGAAATAGAACATTTACTGTAAGACCTTCTACAAAGATTTATAGCTGATCAGTGATGGTTGGAGAACCCCTTTAACAAAAGCAGATTGTTTTAAACTACTCACATCTGGTCACTGTTATTTATTTACTGATAAACGTACATTTTTAAAGTATTTTTTTTTAGGTCTTGGTGGAAAAGACTTTTAGGGGT
Source organism: Bufo bufo (assembly GCF_905171765.1). NCBI lineage: Eukaryota > Metazoa > Chordata > Amphibia > Anura > Bufonidae > Bufo > Bufo bufo. Next base: position 23,899,645 of record NC_053395.1, read on the forward strand.
CGTCCTATGATATACATCAGCGGTAGTCTGACCACTGGGGCCCAGTGTTCCTTTATTTGAATGTAGCTATGGTCACGCGTGTGCAATGCCACTTCATTTAACTGTACGGGACTGCTGGAGATCGCCTAGCGCTGTACTCAACTATCTCCGCTAGTCCCATTGAGTTTAATGGAGTGGCAGTGCGCATGTGTGACCACTGCTCTATGCAAACGTAGGAACTTTTCTCATCATTGACAGGGGACTCATGGATCAGTCCCCCGCCAATCAGACACTTAGTGCGGATAATAGTTTGTTGTGAGGCAACCCCTTTAAATATCATCTGACACATCAAAGGCTAAGTCCCTTTGGCTGAGCCCAGTAGCAATTGCAAAAATTAAGAGACCAAGTCATGGGCCTAATGGGTGCAGCACCACAAGGCCCTGTATGCTAGTGTGGGCTTTTGAGTGCAGCAGGGTCTCTGAGCTTTATGGCAGCTGAAATAAATGGGAAATGTAATAGATTATTACAGTTTTTTCCGAAAGTGATGGAATAAAGCCCCTCCCCTAAAGCCTGGGGAGTGACAGGGAAGTCACTTCCTTGCCCTCTAATAATTATGAAGTGGCTCTGCTCATTCTGCCTTGCTCTATACGGCAAAGCTGACAAATGAGCTGCAAGAACAGGGAGTATTAGCTTATCGTGTGTTCTCTAGTGGCCAGTAGAATATTTTAAGATTTTTTTTTAATAGAGACAAAGTTCAATGTTTTTGATGAGACATGACCCCATAGCTGCTGGTTTTTCTCCTTTCCATATTTTAGAGCAATAAGCAGGGGTGGATTTAGAATACGCAAGTCAAGTTATGTCAGCGAGTGCCCTGTTGCACCACCAACCACCAAGTTCTGTCCTGTTGCACCACTGAGCTCCACCCTTCTCATTACTAAGCTCCACCCCTTTCAGCCCACTAAACCCCAATCTCAGCTTAGCAGTGCAGCTTTGGCACCTCTCCTTGTGCTCAACAGCTGCAAATGAGTTCCCATGGACCCTGGGCAGGCCCTTTTTTTCCCCACCTCCTTGCAGCCAGCAGGGGGCCCCTGATCTCTGGGGCCCCAAGCATTCACTTTGTTTCTGTGGTGGTAAAGTCTGCCTCTGGAAGTAAGGAGGAATATGGACTGTCATGTGGACATGCAGACGTGTCTTTCTCTTTTGTACTGTGCCAAATGAAATACAGGATACTAATCTAAAGATTCCGCTAATTGCATCGTGGCTGACTGTGGTTCCTGCACCCAGTTACAGTAGGAAGATCAGCTCTGGAGCATAAACTGCTGCTGAAGGTCTAATATTATTTTTTTTACATGAGTTTTAATATATAAGAATACCATTGTGGTCTCACGGCCATAAAATACATCCTTTGTAGGGTCCGTATCATGACTTCAAGAGCTGGACCCCTAGTGCACGTCACTTTGATCGCCATAGGGTTCAGTAGGTGGGTGGGGGCGCACACAGTGGCTTAATTTATTTTGCTTTCTTCCTCCCTCTCTGGTTACTCCAGTGTATGTTTCTAGGTAATATGACAGGTAAACATTTTTTATTTTATTGTAAGAAAATAGCTGTCACAAAAATAATATTTCAGAAATCTCACGTCTCTCCTATACCCTTTGGCACAATAGAACAGAACGGTAAGTCTTAATTTTCATCCTGCTCCACCCTGATGGTCCACCTATCACCTAGAACCCAGTGCTACAGGCATAAAGGCTCGTGTTTCTTATGTAAATAAAGCTGAATCGTTGTATAAGCCCTCATTCACACGTCAGTGACTCACAGACATGTGCAGCATACGTGTGTATTCATTAATCAGTGGTTTTCCATGGACACCGCGGAAGCGTGCCCTATTTTGACTGTGATCGTCATTATCGTCATTATCGTCTATGGACCCTTGAAAACCATGGACGCCAATATTTTATAACAATGTATGCACTTGGCGTCCAGGCTGTTTATCTCACAATGTATGCACAGCGCTGTCCAGACTGGATATGAGTGTAGCAAACCTAAAGCCAACCATCATGGATCCGGCGGGACAGTCCCAGATTTCAGTGGCTCTGTGTCCATAGGCTGCAGAGGAAGTTGCCTGTAAGGATGAAGCAGAGAGCCGTCCGCTCCCCACTTCACCATTCAACCACCCGGGCTCCACTACACGGCAGCAGGATGCCCTCACACATCGGCTACTGGTCTGTGTAGAGGAGCGGGGCCGTCCGCTCTGTCTGTGTAGAGGAGCGGGACCGGCAGACTCTGCGCCTCCCTCACAGCAGCTCGATGTGTGAGAGTATCCTGCTGCCGCTGAAGGGAGGGAGGGGAGGCAGAGGCGCAGATGATCGGAGGAAGTAGGTGAGTATTTACTTTGTTTTGTTTTTTCCTCTGAAGGGGACACATATCTATTATTATTATTTATTATTAAAGCGCCATTCATTACATAGCGCTGTACATATGATAAGGGTTGCACATACATAATACAGACAATTGCACTAATTATAAACAAGACGAGTTACAAACTGGTACAGGAGGAGAGAGGGCCCTGCCCGTGAGGGCTTGCAATCTACATGGTATGGGAGAAGGACACAGTAGGTGCGGGTGAAGTTGGTCATGGCGGTATAGAGGCAGCAGGGTCACTGGTTGTAGACTTGTCTGAAGAGGTGGGTTTTCAGGTTTCTTTTGAAGGATTCCACTGTAGGTGAGAGTCTGATATGTTGGGGTAGTGAGTTCCAGAGTGTGGGGGATGCACGGGAGAAATCTTGGAGGCGATTGTGGGAAGAGGTGATAAGAGGAGAGAAGGAGGTCTTGTGAGGATCGGAGAGTGCGTGTGGGGATGTATCGGGAAAGTAGCTCAGAGATGTAGGGAGGGGACAGGTTATGGAAGGCCTTGTATGTATTTGTGACTACTTTGAAGTGAATTCGTTGGGCAATGGGGAGCCAGTGAAGGGATTGGCAAAGGGGAGGGGCAGAGGAGTAATAGGGTGAGAGGTGGATTAGTCGGGCAGCAGAGTTGAGGATAGATTGGAGGGGTGCGAGAGTACTAGGTGGAAGGCCACAGAGGAGAGTGTTGCAGTAGTCTAGGCGGGAGATGATGAGGGCATGTACAAGCATTTTCACAGATTCAAAGTTAAGGAAAGCACGGATGCGGGAGATGTTTTTGAGTTGGAGGCGGCAGGTGGTGGAAAGGGCTTGGATGTGCGGTCGGAAGGAAAGGGCAGAGTCCAAGGTCACTCCAAGGCAGCAGACTTTGTTGACCGGGGAGAGTGTGCAGCCATTGATCGCGATATATAGGTCTGTTGGGGGGTTTGAACAAGATGGGTGATAGATTAAGAATTCTGTCTTATCCATGTTAAGTTTTAGAAAGCGAGAGGCGAAGAAGGATGATATACAAGATAGACATTGTGAGATTCTTGATAGTAAGGTGGTGATGTCTGGACCAGAGAGGTAGATTTGAGTGTCATCAGCGTAGGAGTGATACTGAAAGCCATGGGAGTCTATGAGCTGTCCCAGGCCAAAATTGTAGATAAGAGCAGGGGTCCTAGGACAGAGCCTTGCGGGACACCAACAGAGAGGGAATGAGACGAGGAGGTGGTGCGAGAGTGGGAGATGCTAAACGTCCGGTCTGTGAGATATGATGTGATCCAGGAGAGGGCCAGGTCAGTGATGCCAAGAGATGATAGAGTTTGCAACAGAAGGGAGTGGTCGACAGTGTCGAAGGCAGAGGACAGGTCAAGGAGAAGGAGGATAGAGTATTGTTTCTTGGTTTTGGCTGTCAGTAGGTCATTGGTGACTTTGGTAAGGGCAGTCTCAGTCAAGTGGTGGGGTCGGAAGCCAGATTGTAGGCAGCGAAGAGAGAGTAGGAGGAAAGGTGAGAGGACAGTTCTGAATGGACATGTTGTTCAAGTAGCTTTGAGGCATACGGATGAAGTGATATGGGGCGATAACTGGACAAAGAAGATAGGTCAAGTGAAGGCTTTTTGAGGATGGGTGTAATGGTAGCATGTTTAAAAGCAGAGGGGAAGACACCAGAGGTTAGTGTTAGGTTGAAGAGATGAGTTAGGGCTGGGATAAATACTGTGGTGAGGTTAGGTATGAGGTGGGATGGGACTGGGTCAAGTGCACAGGTGGTCAGATGAGATTTGGAGAGTAGAGTGGAAAGTTTTTCTTCTGTAATGGTGGAGAAGCGGGTTTTGGGAGAAGAGGACCGAGCAGTTGTGTAGAGGGTCTGTGGGGACTGTGTAGTGAAGCTTTCTCTGATGTTGACTATCTTTTGTTTGAAATATTTGGCAAAGTCCTCAGCTGAGAAGAGAGGAGAGGGTGGGGGCGCTGGGGGGCGGAGAAGGGAGTTAAAAGTGCTAAAAAGTTGTTTAGGGGTGTGGGACAGGGAAGATATGAGAGATGAGAAGTAGGCCTGTTTTGCATCAGCGAGTGAGGATTTGAATATGAGGAGGAATTGCTTGTATGCGGTGAAATAATCTTTAGAATGGGATTTCTTCCATCACCGTTCTGCAGCCCTGGAAGCTTGTCTGAGTTTTTTGGTCAGGTCGGTGTGCCAGGGTTGTCTGTTAGTTTTTCGGGTTTTGTTGTGTGTGAGGGGGGGCAACAGTGTCCAGAGCTGTACTTATTGTGGTGTTGTATAGGGTGGTAGCAGCATCTGGGTCTTGGAGTGAACAGATGGTAGAGAGTGGGAGAAGAGAGTCAGAAAGCAAGCGAAAGTCGAGAAGTTTAAGGTTTTTGCGGGGGTGTGCTAGTGTGTGGACCGGTGGAGCATCAGAAGAGACCAATGAAGAGAAGGTGAGTAGGTTGTGGTCGGATAGGGGGAGAGGCGAATTAGAAAGGTTAGATAGGGAGCAGAGGCGGGTAAAGATCAGATCCAGAGTGTGACCATCTCTGTCGGTGGGAGCTGAAGACCACTGTGATAGGCCGAAGGAGGAAGAGAGTGACAGGAGTTTAGAGGCGGCCGAATGGCAGGTGTCAATAGGGATGTTGAAGTTACCCATGATGATAGTGGGGATGTCGGCAGAAAGAAAGTGTAGTAGCCAGGTGTTAAAGTGGTCAAGAAAGATGGTGGCTGGGCCTGGGGGGGCGGTAAATGACGGCTACTTGAAGGTTGGAGGGAGAGTAGATGCGAACAGAGTGTACTTCAAATGAGGTGAGCGTAATGGAGGGTGGCAGTGGAGTTGGGCTGTAGGAGCAGGTGTCTGATAGGAGAAGACCAACTCCTCCACCATGTTTGCAGCCGGGGCGGGGGTGCGAGTGAATTGAAATCCACTATAAGAGAGTGCAGCAGGGGAGGAGGTGTCAGAGGCTGTCAGCCATGTTTCTGTGAGACCCAGAAAGGAAAGGTTTTGAGAGATGAAAAGTTCATAAATGTACGACAGTTTGTTACAGACAGAGCGTGCGTTCCATAATGCTCCTGCAAGAGGAACCAAAGGAGCAGGGGTCACAGGAATGGTTATTAGGTTTAAGGGGTTGCAGAAATTTGTAGAAGGAGATTTGTAGTGGGACATGGAGGTGATAGTGTGAATTTGCTGAGGGGGGCCTGGATTTGAAGAGATATCACCAGCAATAAGAAGAAGGAGAGAAAGTGTTAATAGGTGAGAATAGGAGAGGGCATGAGGTATCTGTGTGTTTTTGGGAAGGAAGTGTTTTATGTTGGCAAACAGGTTTGTGCAAGCGGTCAGATGAGAAGGTAAGATGTAGGAAGAGATGAATAGTTCCTTGCTGGGTGAATGGATGTGTGGGTATTTCAGGAGGTTGTGGAAAAGTGGGAAGAGTAAGATGAAAAATTTAAACATTGTTAGCATTGACTATGTCTGGAATTACCTGTGGTCCCCTTCTGGTTCAATTCTGGTATAATTCAGTATGTGCACTTAAGAGATGTTGCATATGAAAAGACCAAGGTCCAAAAGACCAAGGAACTTAGATTTATACCACTCAGTGTTCAATCAGGTGTGACCAAGAGGGGAGGGGGCTACATTTGGCCTAATCAAGGAGGACCAGATACAGGGTTGAAATAGTCAATGTAAACAAATACTTAATAAATCCAGCAGGGAAAGAGACATTAAAGCTTCAATGTAGACATACCAGGATTTAGAAGGAAAGATGAGAGGGGTGGACAATATTAAGGGATAACAACTGTGAGGGGGCACATATAAGGCATAACTACTTTAAGGGCGCAGCAATTGTGAAGGGGGCACATCTGGGCATAGCAATTGTGAGGGGTAGGGGTAAGCGAATCGAGCTTCGGATCCAAGATCCAAAGTCGATTCGTTCCAAAACTCATAAAGCTCCGCACACATACTGTAACTACAAAAAAGTTACAGGGGTCAGAAAATGACCCAAAAATGTTTTGTACGAGTTTTTTTTTCCAGTATCAAAACGCAAGAAAAACTATACATATGTGGTATCACCAGATTCGCATTGACCTGGAGAATGAAAAGCACAAGTTAGTTTTACCACATTATGAACGCTGTAAAAAAAAAGGCCCATAAAACCGTGTGGCAAAATTGAGTTTTTTTTCCCAATTTCACCACCTTTGGAGTTTGAATGAAAAACTAAAAAAGTTATGGCTCTAGGAAGGCGGGGAGCGCAAAACAAAAAGGCAATGTAAAAAAACCTCTGGTGTAGAAGGGGTTTTATGGGTATTTTCTTTTACGTGTTTGATTATGTGGTAAAACTGACTTGTGATCTTCATTCTTTCAGTCAGTATGAATCCGGCGATACCACATATGTATGGTTTTTCTTGTGTTTTGATACTGAAAAAAACAAAAAAAGTGAGATTTTCATTTTCCGACACCTGTAAAATTTTTGTAGTTATGTGTGCGGAGCTGTATGAGAGGTAATTTTTTGTGGGGCAATCTGTACTTTTCATTGATACCATTCTGGGGGTGTGTACAACTTTTTAATCACATTTGTTATTTAATTTTTTAATTACCTACCGGGAACATTGACCCTTTCAATGCCCTACATCGCTAGAGATGTTGAAGCTAACACATCTTCACTGCCCTAAACCTTCAGGTATTCCTGTATATTTGACTGTTTTATAGCTATTAGTTCATTGTATGTTAATATTTATTTGATATGGTTCTGTATTTCTCATCGTAGAGGGAGCAGCACCTTGGTCCCTAACTGCCCCGCTTGCTAGCTACACAGTTTTAGGGGGAACTCTGTCAGCTGTTGAGCATTGCTGAGTATCATGGTGGCTGTATAGGCTAGAACAGTGCAAGTGGGACATGGGGCGGGTGACCTGCAGCGTCACTCTGTAGATCACGGTTGGCTGAATGTATAGCAATCGGATGGCCACAAAAGAAGAGAAGGCGCTCATAGGTGAGGGTAAACAAATTGATGTCCCTTACCCCTAACTAGGATGAGTGAAATTACTCACCTGGTTCGGTTGCACTGAATGTGGTGCAACCTTAGTAGAGGGAGGTACGAAGGATGGAGGTTGTCTGGGTTTGTGCTGCCAGATGGTGTCCGAAACGACCCTGGGCGGGGGCCACTTGGGTAGGTTTTGGAATATATTTTAAAAAAAGGGTCTCGTCTGCACTGGATTCGTGCGGCGAGCCAGTGGACACAAGGCGCAAATCACAACCCGAGCTTGGATACGAGGTTTTTTATTGAAAAGACGACGCGTTTCGGGGTACTCAAGACCCCTTTATCAAGTCTGAAAAAACATAGTTGTTACAATAGTTTGAGTGATGTAAATAATCAAAAATTCATAATAGTTGGAGGAAATAGCTAAAACAATGTGTATATATACATGTGCGTACATACACATACACACACATACACGCATTTGTACTTGTATATATAATTTGATTCATAGATAGATCAATAAATGAATACAATAAAAATGTCCATAAATAAATAATTTGTTAAATACTTTAGTTAAATGATTGATTAGATAAATGATTAAATAGAGGATAAAGATAAAAAATAAATTAATAATGGCTGAAGAATGCAGGTAAAATTAAATATAGATCTAAAAAAGTAAAAAACCCTGTTGGAGGTATATATTCGCAAGTGTAGATGTACGTAAGAACAAATAAGTAAAAGTACATGGTTTAGAGTGCAATACAAGGAGTCCCTACATGAAGGAGGACAATACTTCTCCCGATCCATGTACATACTAAGACTAGATGAATCAGAAGATAACAGAACAAATGTATGAAGATTTCAACCTGAATTAGAGTGGGTGCTATCAACCGGACTGGAGTGCTAGACCTGGCTAGTCTCTTATTTACAACTGGAAGTGTACCGTATATAGGTTTTATGATAAGAGGGTAAAGCAGCAGTACCTGTATCCTTGGCACCGTGAGCTCGCTGGTGGACTCTCCTGAAGAGTCCCTTTCAGGAGGAATACTGGTCAGCGCTGCTGTGGTAAATTCACGGGGTAGTAGGAATAATAAAAAATGGTGAGGTTTGATTCGTATAAATAACCGTTTGGTCATGTTTTTTTTTCTATATTAGGTTTTTATTGTTATTTATATTTATTATTTATTGACTGATATGTTTGTAGATGTATGTCTCAGGCTGTGAGCAATCAGTTGACAAAAATATTGGGATATAATAATATGAGCATGTTGTAATACATAGGCGTTACTGTTGGCCTGTGGCCATGCATTGTTATTTATTAGCTGGTGTGTAGATCCATATTTCCCGGTGTGGGTAGTATAGTTGGCAGTGGTATTAAATTATAGTGTTAAATAATGCTAATATAGTAGTAATGGGACGTGTGGGTAATATTCTTGGCCAGTGGCCGTGCGTTGTTATGGTTGCTGGCATAGCAAGAAGATAGATGCTTACCTGAAAATTGTGGCTGAGGAGTATCCTTCTGTAGCGGCGCTTCTGTGAGAGAGCGCGCGCTGTCCAAAGATTTAAGGCGGGGCTAAGGGGGGGGGCGTGGCGGGGGTGTGTGTGAAGGGGCCGACCGCTGGCGCCAGAGGCTGGGGAGCCCGGCTGATTCGAACAATATGTGTCGCTGCTGGTGTGGGTGGTAGGGGAGGGAATTATCGCAGGGATGGCTGGTGCTGTGATTAAAGAGTATGGTCGTGGCTAGAACGGCAGAACTAGTGTAACGATGTTGGGGCTGTATGACAATAGTGAATGGAGCTGGAGGGATGCCAGGAGCTAATGGGATGATATGGGTACCAAGGAGATGTGTAGTGTGATGTAATGTGATGGGTTATGTGAGTTTATGAAACTGATTTAGAGGGGTCAGTTGTGGATCGCAGTGTGTGTTGACTCGGGGACATTGGCCTTTATGCTGGATATACAGTTGTATTCAAAATTATTCAACCCCCAATGCTGTAAAGGGTTTTAGGGAATTTAGTGTACATTTGTAATTGTGTTCAGAATGAAATCTTACAAGGACTTTTTAAAGAACCAAATGCAACTAAAATGACATCAATTGCTTTTGTAATACAGTATTAAATGTTTTTTTTGTGATTTCTTCATTGACACAATTATTCAACCCCTTAAAGACTACCACTCTTAAGAACAGAGGTTCATTCAAGTGTTTTCGATCAGGTATTGAAAACACCTGTGGATGTCAAGGAGCAGCAATCAAGCATAATAAGCACCAATTAGGCAGATTTAAAAGGACTGTGATACTCAGCTCCTTCTAGACAAGTGAAGTCAAGAGAATGGTTCAGGAAGACAAGAGAAGAGGTGATTTCTCTTCACAGGAAGGGCAATGGCTATAAGAAGATTGCAAAGATGTTAAACATACCAAGAGACACCATAGGAAGCATCATTCACAAATTCAAGGCAAAGGGCACTGTTGAAACGCTACCTGGTCGTGGCAGAAAGAAGATGCTGACTTCGACTGCTGTGCGCTACCTGAAGCGCAAAGTGGAGAAAAGTCCCCGTGTGACTGCTGAGGAACTGAAAAGAGATTTGTCAGATGTGGGTACTGAAGTTTCAGCTCAGACAATAAGGCGCACACTGCGTAATGAAGGCCTCCATGCCAGAACTCCCAGGCGCACCCCCTTGCTGTCTCCAAAGAATAAGAAGAGTCGACTGCAGTATGCCAAAAGTTATGTGGACAAACCACAAAAGTGTTCTGTGGACTGATGAAACAAAATTAGAACTGTTTGGGCCCATGGATCAACGCTATGTTTGGAGAAGGAAGAACAAGGCCTATGAAGAAAAGAACACCTTGCCTACTGTGAAGCATGGTGGGGGGTCAATCATGCTTTGGGGCTGTTTTGCTTCTACAGGTACAGGGAAGCTTCAGCGTGTGCAAGGTACCATGAATTCTCTTCAGTAGCAGGAGATATTGGATGAAAATGTGATGCAGTCCGTCACAAACCTGAGGCTTGGGAGACGTTGGACCTTTCAACAGGACAATGATCCCAAGCATACCTCCAAGTCCACTAGAGCATGGTTGCAGATTAAAGGCTGGAACATTTTGAAGTGGCCATCGCAGTCACCAGACTTAAATCCGATTGAGAACCTCTGGTGGGACTTAAAGAAAGCAGTTGCAGCGCGCAAGCCTAAGAATGTGACTGAACTGGAGGCTTTTGCCCATGAAGAATGGGCGAAGATACCCGTAGATCGCTGCAAGACACTTGTGTCAAGCTATGCTTCACGTTTAAAAGCTGTTATAACTGGAAAAGGATGTTGTACTAAGTACTAAGATTGAATGTCACTTGGGGGTTGAATAAAACTGATAATGATGTAAGCACAGAAAAGACATTTGTGGTTATTTCATTATAAATGTTATGTTATATTTGTCTGACTTACAAGGGCCTCTTTGATTTAATTGTAAACAAGATGACTGAAATTATCAAAATCAATGTCAAACTGGCCAAAACACTCAATTTCAGTGGGGGTTGAATAATTTTGAACACAACTGTATGGTGGTGTCCCTGGTCACGAAGCTGTGTGGCTATGAGGGAATGTGCGGAGGGGCATGGGAGGGAGGGAATCATGGATGGTAGGATAGAATGGCAATAGTTGTATATCCGGACGGAATGGAGTGAGATGCGGTGACGATGTGTACCGTTACCTAGATGTGGCATCAAGCAGCCTGTCTGATAAAAAACAATAGTGATAGTGGTAAATGGTGATTGGTTGATTGGTTAGGGTAGGTCTGACTGTAAGGGGCGTATAAGCGCGGGATTGTAATGTTAAAAGCACTGGTTCTCTATGCTTTCATTGAGTCCGTTGGGTTCAAGCGTATGGAGCTTGAAGATCCAAAACATTTCGCGTCTTTGAAGAGTTCTGTATCTATCCGGGCGATGGGCTTCAATATGTTCAAAAGGAGTGATGGACAGTTTTGAGGGGTCCCGGTTATGGGTAGCCAGGTAGTGTCTAGAGACACTATGTTTTAGATATCCTTTAGTGATGTTTGACCAGTGTTTGTTAATGCGTTCTCTTAGGACCTGGATGGTCCGGCCGACATACTGCAGGCCACATTCGCATTCCAAGAGGTATATCACGTACGAAGTAGAACAATTGATGAAACTTTTGATGTGAAATTCCTCGCCGGTGTGATTGCTCTTAAAAGTTCTGATTTTGTTGGAAATGTTGGTGCAGCATTTACATAGAGTGTGGCCGCACCTAAAGCTGCCCACGGGATCAGGGCACCAGCTGATCTTGCCAGTGAGGGCTAGTTTCTTCTTCTTTAATTTACTTGGGGCCAAAATGTTTTTCAGAGATTTCGCTTTTCTAAACGTGATTTTCGGTCTTTGCAGTATTTTTGGTTTAAGATACGGATCATTGGTTAGGATATGCAAGTGCTTTGACAGGATTCCCCTCAGGGTATCATGGTTGGAATTGTAGGTAGTGATTAATGATGTTCTATATTGGTTGGGGTTTTCGGTTTCCCTCGGTTTGGCTTTGGTCACCTCACCATTTTTTATTATTCCTACTACCCCGTGAATTTACCACAGCAGCGCTGACCAGTATTCCTCCTGAAAGGGACTCTTCAGGAGAGTCCACCAGCGAGCTCACGGTGCCAAGGATACAGGTACTGCTGGTTTACCCTCTTATCATAAAACCTATATACGGTACACTTCCAGTTGTAAATAAGAGACTAGCTAGGTCTAGCACTCTAGTCCGGTTGATAGCACCCACTCTAATTCAGGTTGAAATCTTCATACATTTGTTCTGTTATCTTCTGATTCATCTAGTCTTAGTATGTACATGGATCGGGAGAAGTATTGTCCTCCTTCATGTATGGACTCCTTGTATTGCACTCTAAACCATGTACTTTCACTTATTTGTTCTTACGTACATCTACACTTGTACACAATTACGGAACCGTTCGATGCGAATATATACCTCCAACAGGGTTTTTTACTTTTTTAGATCTATATTTAATTTTACCTGCATTCTTCAGCCATTTTTTAAATCTTTATCCTCTATTTAATCATTTATCTAATCAATCATTTAACTAAAGTATTTAACCAATTATTTATTTATGGACATTTTTATTGTATTTATTCATTGATCTATCTATGAATCAAATTATATATACAAGTACAAATGTGTGTATGTGTGTGTATGTACGCACATGTATATATACACATTGTTTTAGCTATTTCCTCGAACTATTATGAATTTTTGATTATTTACATCACTCAAACTATTGTAACAACTATGTTTTTTCAGACTTGATAAAGGGGTCTTAAGTACCCCGAAACGCGTCGTCTTTTCAATAAAAAACCTTGTATCCAAGCTCGGGTTGTGATTTGCGCCTTGTGTCCACTGGCTCGCCGCACGAATACAGTGCAGATGAGACCCTTTTTTAAAAAAAATATATGGCTGTATGTATAGACAGGCGGCTTGCATCCCATCCTCATAGACAGTAAATAGTTGCAGACTGTTCACATCATCAGTAAGTGTTGTTGCGCGGTGCAGTAATGCCCTCTGCAGCAAATAGGTTATATCATAAGGAGCTTTATTTGAACCCCTTCACCCTTGAGAAAATTCTGTGCATGCCCCTGACCATAGGAGTCCGACTCTGATTGACACCCCAATGCAGAGCCCCCCCTTTGATACCGGGCTCTATAAGACTGTGGCATCTAAGTGCTTTGAAAAAGGGCTACCTTTGTCACCCTATTAGCTCTCCCATGATGCAGTCATGGGGTGCTAATGCGTTGCTATGGCAAACGGGAACCTAACAATGGCCCCTGGGTCTGCCAGTCCAGAGAGAGTTCCTAACAAGATGATTGGCAGTGTTGCACTGACGGGCATAATACACTGTACTACAGAGGCATTTTAATGCATTATGCAAGCGATCAAGCTCTTTTCCAAATAGGAAAAAAAAGGGAAAAGACACAAAAAAAACTTTCCCCATTAAAAAAATATTTAGTAAACAATAAAGGGAAAAAAAGAACAAGCTAGTATTGATGTGACAATAACAACTTAGATATTAAAAGGTCTCACTGCTATCTAAATCTAGTTCTGACCCACAGAATAAAAGTAACGTGAATCATACTGCGGTGAACACTGTAAAAACCAAACCTAAAAATTGTGAAATAGTTGTTCCCCCCCGCCAAAAAAAAAACAAGCAATGTTATTGCCCCCCAAAATATAGGTAAAAAAAACAAAAAACTGGCTGCATTTACTCGATATGCAGTACGCCACCTGACGACTTTGTTCATCTGCCAAAAAGTTTTGTTGTGACTGTTGCAGTTGTTACTTTGTAGCAGTGACCCACCTTACAGCAAAGAAAATGTCCTGTGTAAGACACTCTCCTGTTTCGCGGTCCACTGGGGCCCCCAGGAATTCTCGTGGGGCTCGGCCTGCGGGGGACCCCATTGGAGTAGCGGGACAGGTCACGCATGTGTCTGCGGAATCTTCGTTCCGACACCTTTGCGGGCGGACGTGGTTCCGGCATCCGTGCCGACTTAATCGCGTATCCATGCTGGGCCGCTTGAGCGTCCGCGTGCACGCTTGAGAGGAGGTTCGCAAAGGGTTACGCGGCTGAACGTACGCGCATCTTATTCGCTACGCGAGCCGCTGACGGGGAATATACCTGCACATAAACTCTAGTAGATTAGAGGGCAGGCATGGGTTAAGTGATCAATGACCATTCAAGGCCGCACAAGTGTCAGGGATTAGGATAATCATATGGCCTATGAGGAATAGACACATGACACTCTTCGATTGGCTAGCAGGTGTTTAAGAGGTGATCTCCCTGGATGGTCAGTGCCCACTGTTGTTTTGACAACCCGGGTATATGTTGCTGTTCACATTCTTCCTGTGCATGACCTCTGCCTTCCTCAATCCATCTCTAGAGACTGCCTGAGGGAAACTTCTATGCAGAACAGTTTGTCTCGTGTTGGACCTCGGATCGGACCCTGGAAATGTCTCGTCCCTAGGTACTACGTTACACGGACTATTTCTGTGCATATGAACTTTGGCCTGGCACTGGCTGTCCCCTTGGTTTTTCCCTGCACAAGTTATTATTTGGATTCATTACCTGCATATGATTTCTGGTCTGGACTGTACTGCAGTCATTTAATAAATCCACCATTGTTTAAACTCTGTCTGGTTGTTTGGGGTTCTGCACCATTACATCCTGCTTCACAAATAGACAATATGACAGCCTCGTCCTGGGCAAACATTTCCTTATAACGATAGGTGTCAATGAAAAATTCTCCTCCACCTCATGAATTGCCTGCGAGGTGAAAAGTGTCAGGCTATTTTTAAATGTCAAATATTTGTATTAAGTCCATGGCTGGTGACACACCCAACCCTACAATAAGGCTTGAGGTCTACTATATGGTCCCCAGTGACTGTGCATTGTCTGTAGAGAGGACAGGGGCCTATAGAGAACACCAAAAAAAAACTATCTTCAACAATTCATGCCACAACATTCACCCAACAAGGACCAGGAGCAGCCAGTTCTTGTATGAACCTCAGTTATGGTTCTTAGAGCTCAGACGGCCATAATTTTAGCATCTGCACTATGTATCAACATCCGACCCAGCCATGACCCAAACACAAGGCATCACAGGGACCTATGGTGCTAGTTTGGGTCATTACAGCCGCCATCAATAGACCTGGGATCTGCAGCTGGAGTGTCACCTCCAAAAATGCTGTATTCATGCCATGCAGTGAAATCTTGGTTTCTGGAATTTTTTGGGAAATCGCATCAAAACTATGCAGTTTTGCTTTAATCCTTGACAGAAAACATGATTTGACGGCAGGGTCGGACTGGCCTACCAGAGTACCAAAGGATCCTCCGGTGGGCCCAAGCTCTGATGGACCCCTAATAAAACAGAGCCCTTAAGGTCCTATATGAACAGAGGGTGGGCCATCAGAGTCATTTCGTCTGGTGGACCCAAGGGACTTCAGTCTGACGCTGTTTGACTGTACCATGTGAATGAGCCCTTAAAGGGAAAGTCTAGTCAAGATGATCTGATACAAGCTCAGGTTGGTGAAATCTGGGATCTGGGGCCACCACCAGGATTGGAGCCTCCACAGACATAAGGTATAAGGAAAAGATCTGCACCTGTTCTTTGCTTAGAGCCCCACCTGGGCTCAAAATCAATGATGGAAATCACTGACTGAACACTGATGTGTGAATGAGGCATAAACTGCAAAGCAATTGATGATCTCATAAAACCAGGAGCAGAAGAATGACCACAAATAACCATCATATAATAATGACATTAGCATTGTACTGTACTTTTAGATTCATTTTCGCATTATTTTCTATGACCACCCGATAGTCCCGAATTTTTGATGATTTGGCATTTAGCAGGTCCGGTCAATGACAGATTAAAGGAATCCCATATACAGCAATGCCCTAATTACTGCTACTTTTTGACCACAGGTGCACTGCAAAATCTGTGGAGCAGAATGCAGACTTCCATAAACAGCAGCCTGACAGATTTGAAGTGCAGGAGCGCACAGCGTCATTGGTTGCTATGCTGCCGTGCGCTTCGTGCCGCCGCCGCTGTACAGTAATACACTAGTATAGAGGATGTCGGGTTTAGAAAACCTATTTTCAGATACAATTAGGGAATTCTGAACTAAAATGATGAAAAGATGATTGATCAGCCAGAGTGTTCAGCATCTCTCTCTGGATGACCAGGGGCATCTGTTCATATCACAATGAAATTAGAAGATCTAAATGAAATTAGAAGATGTAATACTTAATTTTACCTCCGGAGGCACTGCAGGGGAAATTAACACTTAAGCACCCCCACAGATCACAACTGATTGCTGAGGATCTTATTGTCCAGGGTATTCTCTAGGACTTTATTCTGACTCATCAAGATCTATGCTTGCTGTTGGTGAATTGGAACATCACATTTGATCTCAGTCCTGCTTTTTGTGAAATTTGATACTGCTGCATTAACTATTTTCTCAATGCATAAGTGTTAGATAATTGGATATAACTAGAATATATCTCTGCTGAAGAACAGGGAAGTGATATTAGCCGCCGTCCTTTACAACCTCCTCCGGGGACATTGTGCACATGACATACATGTTTGCCATACAATGAGGATGATGCATCAAGATGTGAGGAATAACTCATGCCAGCTAATATGTGGCTTCCAGGTACAGCGCTGAGAATCTTATGAGACTTTCCATTTACTCTTATCAAGAAGAGTAAGATGCCATGCCTCAGCAGACAATAAGTCAAATTTTGAACAGCATGAGACGTTGTTGTCCATGATCAGGTGTGATCAGCTGTGATCTGTGGGGGATCCTAGCAGTAAGTGTTCAGATTTCCTGCAGCGCCACCCCTGGGTAAATGAAGCATTACACAGTGTCCATTCAAACCAATGGGTTGTCCAGAGCAAGAGATGTTCTTTGTAACTGTTCTGACCAAGAGATGAGGAGATTGAATAAAGGACCCTTCTCTAGTAAAGGGGTTTTTCTCCACAGGATCAGTGGGGGTCTCTCCGTGCACCCCGGCCGATCCCTTGTTTTCATATTTTACCAAGCACAGAGCCATACATTGCATAGTGGTTGTGTTTGGTATTGCAGCTCAGTCACATTGCCTTGAATGGGACTGAGCTGCACAAAGGTCATGTGACCAGTGGACGTCTTCCATCTCATTTAAAAGTTATTCAGTTATCCGGCAGGCTGCCACTATATTAGAGATGCACCTGAAATGTTCTCCGTGGACAGCACATCTACCCATTTATTGTAATGTGTGTATTCACATGTTCATGTTTAAGCATGGTCTGTGGTTTTAGCATGGATGCATACTCTATTTTGTCAGTGTTCATTATAGTCTATAGGTCCGTGAAAAACACAGACACAACAAGGATGCCATCCGTGTTTCATCAATGTTTAACGGATCATTAGGAGGAGATGCTATGAAAATTAATTTTTAGCTGTACAGTGTCCATGAAACACATATGACACACGGAGAGCAAAAAACGGACACACAGATCCTTCACGGACATCTTCACGGATGAATCGCTGACCATCTTATCATGGGTTTCAACACGGACACAGATGTGTGAATGAGGCATTAGACTTCCAGTAATATAATGACCTGTAACAACTCCGTCCTACAGGTACCTATAATACATAGAAGCCTCATCGGTGACTGCAGCTTCAAGGGGATTTATCATTTTATGTTCTGAATTTCAATAATCTTTGTGTGCCAATTCCTCACCATTTTAAAGTTTTAAGCTTGCATTTAGTGAATGTGGACATTCTTATTTATATACAACTGAAACCCTGTACACACCAAAATCCTCTCAAAGCTAAGGGTATGCTACAGCCTAGGCAATCTTCAGTGAGCTCCAGCAAAGCATATCTCACCTCTGAACAATAGTTTACAGGTCATATAATGATATATATATATATATATATATATATATATATATACAGTACAGACCAAAAGTTTGGACACACCTTCTCATTCAAAGAGTTATGAAAATTGTAGATTCACACTGAAGGCATCAAAACTATGAATTAACACATGTGGAATTATATACATAACAAACAAGTGTGAAACAACTGAAAATATGTCGTATTCTAGGCTCTTCAAAGTAGCCACCTTTTGCTTTGATTACTGCTTTGCACACTCTTGGCATTCTCTTGATGAGCTTCAAGAGGTAGTCCCCTGAAATGGTTTTCACTTCACAGGTGTGCCCTGTCAGGTTTAATAAGTGGGATTTCTGCGCCAGATGACCTGGCCTCCACAGTCACCAGACCTGAACTCAATCGAGATGGTTTGGGGTGAGCTGGACCGCAGAGTGAAGGCAAAAGGGCCAACAAGTGCTAAGCATCTCTGGGAACTCCTTCAAGACTGTTGGAAGACCATTTCAGGGGACTACCTCTTGAAGCTCATCAAGAGAATATATATATATATACAGTACAGACCAAAAGTTTGGACACACCTTCTCATTCAAAGACTTTTCTTTATTTTCATGACTATGAAAATTGTAGATTCACACTGAAGGCATCAAAACTATGAATTAACTCATGTGGAATTATATACATAACAAACAAGTGTGAAACAACTGAAAATATGTCATATTCTAGGTTCTTCAAAGTAGCCACCTTTTGCTTTGATTACTGCTTTGCACACTCTTGGCATTCTCTTGATGAGCTTCAAGAGGTAGACCCCTGAAATGGTTTTCACTTCACAGGTGTGCCCTGTCAGGTTTAATAAGTGGGATTTCTTGCCTTATAAATGGGGTTGGGACCATCAGTTGCGTTGAGGAGAAGTCAGGTGGATACACAGCTGATAGTCCTACTGAATAGACTGTTAGAATTTGTATTATGGCAAGAACAAAGCAGCTAAGTAAAGAAAAACGAGTGGCCATCATTACTTTAAGAAATGAAGGTCAGTCAGCCAAAAAATTGGGAAAACTTTGAAAGTAAGGGCTATTTGACCATGAAAGAGAGTGATGGGGTGCTGCGCCAGATGACCTGGCCTCCACAGTCACCGGACCTGAACCCAATCGAGATGGTTTGGGGTGAGCTGGACCGCAGAGTGAAGGCAAAAGGGCCAACAAGTGGTAAGCATCTCTGGAAACTCCTTCAAGACTGTTGGAAGACCATTTCAGGGGACTACCTCTTGAAGCTCATCAAGAGAATGCCAAGAGTGTGAAAAGCAGTAATCAAAGCAAAAGGTGGCTACTTTGAAGAACCTAGAATATGACATATTTTCAGTTGTTTCACACTTGTTTGTTATGTATATAATTCCACATGTGTTAATTTATAGTTTTGATGCCTTCATAGTCATGAAAATAAAGAAAACTCTTTGAATGAGAAGGTGTGTCCAAACTTTTGGTCTGTACTGTATATATATATATATAATACATTTCCTGTGCTGAAATCCTACTAAGTGTGGCAGGCGCAGCACTATGAAGTGCCTTTTGCGCTGTGGCCTTAGAAGAATTTTGATATCTCTGACTTTTAGTCTAACCAGACTGTCTATTACTCTGTAATTCCTTTAGCGCCGTTCTATGGAAACAGTAGGTTTAAAGAGCACATCAAATGCTTCAAATAACTTTTTTATTAACTTCAACTTTTCTTCATATATAACACTGCCGCCTCTGCAGAATATAGTCCATGTACATAACACGTGTTGAAAAGATATCACAAAATGGCGGTATGATTAAGTTGGTGGTTCAACTGTTTAATCTTGTCATTCAACATAAAATGGTGGATATATTACTCTCTTCAGTATCTGTATTCTCACTTTAAGTTATTTAAGCACTTTATGATCTCTCTGAGAGATATATCTGAGGTCTAACTAATAGTTCTGCTTGCAGTATGCAGTTAGCAGTGAATATTTGCAGATTGGTTGAGTATGATCTGGTATGGTTGTATGCAATTTGGATTGCAATATGGAATCTGAATGCTTGCAATTTGTATTTGCAATTGTATTGTTGTAATTGAATTTGTTGGAACTGTAAGTAAACACATATATATCTAGTTCAGTATACAGTTCTAAACACAATGCTAACAATATGAACATTATATAACTGTTTTAAATATCTATTTTGGCCTCTTGTTCCCAGAAAACTCAGCTCTCAGTGGAGTGAATGTCTCTTCAGCTCCTGTCTCTGGTGAATAATGATTCTAGCAGCAGGAGCTGGGGGAATTTCCAGACAGGCTATGTGTGATGCTGGCTGTGATTGGTGAAAACTCTTGCTGTGTGAGAAGCTGCCTGTGATTGGTCTCGACTTCTGCCCAGAAACAGCAGATTAACACTATACTTTCTGTTGTTTTTGCTGTGTCACTGAACTCACCTTACATTACAAAATGAATCTTAAAGGCATATTATCTTTTCCTGCTTCTGTGAACACAAAATATAACAGTAATATGACATCCAAAACATGATGTCACAGAAAATACCTCTGCTTTGTCTTTAACACATAAACATAGGAACTGTATTAAGGTTATTAGCAGGTTTAGCTGTATACACATATAAGGCTATACTAGCAACCTAGGACAGGTTTTAGCTGGCGAGCTACACTAAGGGCAACAAAAAAGAGAAATAAATATACATACAGTACAGACCAAAAGTTTGGACACACCTTCTCATTCAAAGAGTTTTCTTTATTTTCATGACTATGAAGGCATCAAAACTATGAATTAACACATGTGGAATTATATACATAACAAACAAGTGTGAAACAACTGAAAATATGTCATATTCTAGGTTCTTCAAAGTAGCCACCTTTTGCTTTGATTACTGCTTTTCACACTCTTGGCATTCTCTTGATGAGCTTCAAGAGGTAGTCCCCTGAAATGGTCTTCCAACAGTCTTGAAGGAGTTCCCAGAGATGCTTAGCACTTGTTTTCCCAATTTTTCGGCTGACTGACTGACTTTCATTTCTTAAAGTAATGATGGCCACTCGTTTTTCTTTACTTAGCTGCTTTTTTCTTGCCATAATACAAATTCTAACAGTCTATTCAGTAGGACTATCAGCTGTGTATCCACCTGACTTCTCCTCAACGCAACTGATGGTCCCAACCCCATTCATAAGGCAAGAAATCCCACTCATTAAACCTGACAGGGCACACCTGTGAAGTGAAAACCATTTCAGGGGACTACCTCTTGGAGCTCATCAAGAGAATGCCAAGAGTGTGCAAAGCAGTAATCAAAGCAAAAGGGGGCTACTTTGAAGAACCTAGAATATGACATATTTTCAGTTGTTTCACACTTGTTTGTTATGTATATAATTCCACATGAGTTAATTCATAGTTTTGATGCCTTCAGTGTGAATCTACAATTTTCATAGTCATGAAAATAAAGAAAACTCTTTGAATGAGAAGGTGTGTCCAAACTTTTGGTCTGTACTGTACGTTATACTGCTTACATAGTTACATAGTGAATACGGTTAAAAAAAGACATAAGTCCATCAAGTTCAACCAAGGGAGAGGAGGGGATGTGAATTTTAGAGAAGGAATTAAGACTCAGATTTTTACACATTTTCATAAGCATTAATGTCATTAACTTTTAAGACTTCATCTACGCCCTTTTTAATACTGTCCCCCGTTCCTGCTGTGACCACGTCCTGAGGAAGTCTACTCCACAGATTCACAGTTCTTACAGTAAAGAAGCTTTGACGCTTCCGGAGACTGAACTTTTTCCTCTCCAGTCGGAGGCAGCGCCCCCTTGTGTTTTGAGGGTATTTTACACTGAACAGCTTTTCACCATATTTTTTGTATGGACCATTTATATATTTGTATAGGTTAATCATGTCCCCCCTTAGACGTCTCTTCTCAAGACTTAATACATTTCTTTTAATTTTTCCTCATAACTAGGACCCTCCATTCCCCTATCAGTTTAGTCGCTCTCCTCTGCACTTTTTCCAGCTGCAGAGCGTCCTTTCTATGAACTGGTGCCCAGAACTGAACTGCATATTCCAGATGAGGCCGCACCAACGCTTTGTAAAGTGGTAATATCACATCCCTGCCCCGTGAGTCCATGCCTCGTTTAATGCATAACAATATCCTGCTGGCCTTAGAAGCAGCTGATTGACATTGTGCTGTTATTCAATCTACCATCTACAAGGACACCCAAATCCTTCTCTATAAGTGACTCTCCCAGTGTTACATCACCTAGGACATATGATGCATGGAGATTATTACTGCCAAGATGCAGAACTTTACATTTAAATGTGAAGACCGGCACTCTGAAGTCATACAGAGAGTTGTATGAATATATAATATTATTTAATGGATAATGTAAAAACACAAAAGTAAACCAAATGAAGTAAATAAGATTAAAAGTAAAAATGTACAATCCCTGTTAAATATTGGTTATGGGAACAAATACAATGTAATCACCTACAAAGGAGAATATACAATGATGTACAAAGCTAGATTAAAATCAAATAAAAACTATATATTGTGTTATTTTGCTGACATTATGTACCAAGTGTCAGTCCGCTAAAAATTGGTCTGTGCTCGCCTCTGCCTTAGGGTACTTTCACACTTGCGGCAGAGGATTCTGGGAGGCAGTTCCGTCGCCGGAACTGCCTGCTGGATCCGTCAAAACACATGCAAACTGATGGCATTTGTCATACGGATCAGGATCCTGATCCGTATGACAAGTGCATTGAAATGCTGGATCCGTCTCTCCGGTGCCATCCGGAAAAACGGATACCGGCATTTTTTTTTCTTCACATTTTTTGCGATCTGAGCATGCGCAGACCGCAATGCTGGATCCATTTTGCCGGAAAACACTCAAATGAATGCATGTCAATGAAAAAAAAATGCCAGATCCGGCATTCCGGCGAGTGTTCCGGAATTGTGGACTGAGATAAAACCGCAGCATGCTGCGGTATTATCTACGTCCTGAAAAGTCAAAAAGACTGAACTGAAGACATCCTGACGCATCCTGAACGGATTGCTCTCCATTCAGAATGCATTAGGATAAAACTGATCAGTTCTTTTCCGGTATTGAGCCCCTAGGACGGAACTCAATGCCGGAAAAGAATAACGCTAGTGTGAAAGTACCCTTGTGTGGCCAACCTGTGGCAATATAATGTCACTATCAGTTTGCCACACTGGGAGGTAAGTAGTTATTGTTATTTTTGGGGGCAAGTTCAATATCACCGCAGGATGGCAGCAGGAGCCAGAACAGGATGTCCAGTGCACACTGTATGCCAACTCACTCCTGATGTGTTTACAACGTATGTGGCAAGAGCCAAGGGGAGATATTAGTACACACTGTATCCCACCTCGCTCCAGGTATGCTTATAAAATATGGGATAATCACAACAATACTGTGTCAGCAGATTCCATCAGCTATTCACCGTGTATTTAGTATCTCCGCCTTTGTTAGTCTGGTCAATCAGGGGTTAAGAGGAACAATCAGAAGTTGTTTTCCAATGTTTCTACTATTGTATTCATTTGGCCATTTACAGTTATTGCAGACTACTGAGGAAGAACTTCTGTCCTTGGTAAACCCATCCTGGTTGTCATTTATAATATTATTTATAGTCACATACTCCTCTATATAGTCCCTTAAGAGTCCTTCAAACATTTCCCCACAACAGTAGTTAAACTAACTGGTCTATAATTACCTGCGGAGGACCTTGATCCTTTTTTGAATATGGGCACCACATTTGCCTTGCGCCAATCACTTGGCACTGTACCAGTACCTAGAGAATCCTTAAAAATTATAAACAGGGGCGCAGCAATGACTGAACTGAGCTCTTTACAAACTCTTGGGTGTAATCCATCCGGACCCAGAGCCTTGTTAGATTGGACCATATGTACAGAGTATATCTCTGGATGTACTAACAGGCCCAGCACCACAGATATTAGCTCTTTTCTCTTTCTCCTTATCTTCAGAGACGACCCCCCCATCCATTATTTAGGTGACCTACATGCTGTAACTTTTGTTTTTTAGCATTTATATATATTTTTAAAAATTTGGGGATTTGTTTTGTTGACTTTTTGGCCACCTGCTTTTTGTTTTTATCTCTTTTTTACAGATTTTATTAAGTCCGTTATAAACTTTAAAGGCTACAGCTGACCCCTCAGATTTGTATTTTTTAAATGCCCTTTTTTTTTCATTTATTGACCTTTTTACAGTACCTTTAAACCAAGGGGGAGGGGGATATTGGGTTAGATTTATACTTGTTACCTACAGGAATAAATTTTGCAGTGCAATTACCCAATGTGGTTTTAAACTATCCCATTTATCTTCAGTATTATCATGTGACAGTATCTGCTTGCAGTCTATGCCCTGAAATGCTGCCCTCAACCCTGGGAAATTGGCTATTTTAAAATTTATTATTTGTGCTCTCCCAGACAGATTTTGCTTCTTATAGTTCAGGTGAATATAGTTATATTGTGGTCACTGTTACCAACATTTCCCCTGCATTGTTAGGAATTACCAGATCCAACAGAGCATCGCCCCTATTGAGAGCTTTTATAAACTGTCCCATAAAGTGGTCCTCCAGCAAGTTGAGGTATTTTCTCCCCTTTACAGCTGAGGCAGAACCATGACCCCAGTCAATATCTAGGAAGGTAAAATCTCCCATTATGACCACTGTACCAGCCTGTGCAGCCCGCTCTATTTGGTTATACAGCTGAACTTTTATCTCCTCTGTGATGTTCGGGGGTCTATGAGTACAGCCCCCACTAAATCCCCACTGTCCCCTCCTATATCGCACTCTCTAACTACACTATCTACCCCCTTATTAGTATGTCCTCCCTCCCCCAGATCCTAGTTTAAAAGCTCCTCCAGCCGTCTAACCATTCTTTCCCCCCCGGAGCAGCTGCACCCTCCCCATTAAGGTGCAGCCCATCCCTACTGTAGAGCCTGTAGCCAACAGAGAAGTTGTGCATTTCTCCATGAATCCAACCCCACTTATTTAACTCCCTAAGTTCCCGATGTCTGTCTAGTGATGCTTGTGGTACTGGTTGTATTTCTGAAAACACTACCTTGGAGGTCCTGGACTTGAGCTTCTCTCCTAGTTCCCTAAAATCATGTTAAGGACCTTCCAACTTACCCTGACAATGTTTACCATGACCCTGGTGCAATGTGCACCATGACCCTGGTGCAAGGGTTGGGCCCCCCTTCCCTCAGTGCTTTGTGGCCAGGTGCAGGGAAGCACATAGCCTTCGTGTTGCCTGAGGCAAAAATGGAAACAGCAACCATGCCCCATGCCAAATTCTTGACCTAATCCCTTCCCTGCAGCCAGAGGTGTAACTTGCATGCACTTTCTATAATACCAGTATCTTATTATGTGATACAAGGGTCTTTTGGGCCCCCTCAGGGTCCTGGGCCCGGTAGCGACTGCTACCTTTGCACCCCCTATTGATACGCCCCTGGTCCACTCTGTGGGAACATACCCTTTGGCTTTGAGAGATATAAGAGAGAGGGGCTTGCAAATCCTGGAGCTACAGGAAAAGAGATTCACATCCTCATCTCCAGCTCTTTAGAAAAAGTACCATCAGAATTTCTAATGCTGCACAAGCTTGGTTGGTCAGAAGCAGGACACAGCTGTACTGGGGGACTTTCTGCGGACCAAAATAAAACTCTTCATTGAAGTTTTATAGATATCTGAATGCAGTGAACAGAAAATATTTCCACTTATCTTCGTGATGCATAGCTCAACTTCAAGAAACAGAAATGAAAAAAATGGCAAAATGCGTCACAAGAAATATCAGAGAAATACCTCCTTGAAGGGGTTATCCAATATCATAAACAGCTCCCCCCATGTGCTGGGCCCCTCGCAGAAAATATTCTTACCCTGCTCCTTGCGCCGCTCCTGGTCTCCGCACCGCCGCTGCTGCTTTTCCCTGTACACGGATAAAAACATCCGGTGTCGGGGGAGCAGTCAATGGCAGGCGGGGACAAGGACGAGCCTCTCTAGTATCGCGGGTGATGCTAGGGAGGCTCGTCCCCGCCCTCGCCTTCCATTGGCTGCCCCCCCGACAACGGATGTTTTCATCCGTGTACAGGGAGAAGCAGCGGCGGCGGTGCAGGGACCAGGAGCGGCGCAGGAAGCGTGGTAAGTTTATTACCTGTGAGGGGCCCGGCACATGGGGGGGCTGTTTATGATATTGGATAACCCTTTTAAAGGCAGACATTTAGAAAAATAAGCCTCGCGTCGAGAGGCTTCCATACAGGGTAAGGCCTCATGCACACGACAGGTTTTTTTTGCGGTCCGCAAAAACGGGTTCCATAGTTCCGTGATCCTTGTCCGTTTTTTCTTCCGTGGGTTTTCCTTGATTTTTGGAGGTTCCACGGACATGAAGGAAAAAGTCGTTTTGCTGTCCGCCTGGCCGTGCAGAGCCAAAAAGATCCGTCCTGACTTACAATGCAAGTCAATGGGGACGGATCCATTTGACGTTGACACAATATGGTGCAATTGCAAACGGATCCGTCCCCCATTGACTTTCAATGTAAAGTCAGGAGTCCCTATTATACCATCGGATCAGAGTTTTCTCCAATCCGATGGTATATTTTAACTTGAAGTGTCCCCATCACCATGGGAACGCCTCTATGTTAAAATATACCATCGGATTTGAGTTATATCGTGAAAACTCAGATCCGACAGTATATTCTAACACAGAGGCGTTCCCATGGTGATGGGGACGCTTCAAGTTAGAATATACTAAGAACTGTGTACATGACTGCCCCCTGCTGCCTGGCAGCACACAATCTCTTACAGAGGGGTTTGATGCCGCACCTGAGGGGTTAATTGTGCGTATCATAGCCCCCTGTAAGAGATCAGGTGCTGCCAGGCAGAAGGGGGCAGACCCCCCTCCCTCCCCAGTTTTAAATTCATTGGTGGCCAGTGCGGCCCCCCCCTCCATCCCTCCCCTGTATTTAACTCATTGGTGAGCAGTGCGGCCCCCCTCCCTCCCTCCCTCCCCTGTATTTAACTCATTGGTGGCCAGTGCGGCCCCCCCTCCCTCCATCCCCTGTATTTAACTCATTGGTGGCCAGTGCGGCCCCCCTCCCTCCCTCCCCTGTATTTAACTCATTGGTGGCCAGTGCGGCCTCCCCTCCCCACCCCTAATTAAAATCCCCCCCCACCCCCCCATCATAGGTGGCAGCGGAGAGTTCCGATCGGAGTCCCAGTCTAATCGCTGGGGCTCCGATCGGTTACCATGGAAACCAGGATGCAACTGCAGTCCTGGCTGTCATGGATACTTAGCAATTTTAGAAGCATTATACTTACCTGCGCTGTCTGTGACCGGCCGGGCGCTCCTCCTACTGGTAAGTGACAGGTCTGTGCGGCGCATTGCCTATAGCACAGACCTGTCACTTACCAGTAGGAGGAGCGCCCGGCCGGTCACAGACAGCGCAGGTAAGTATAATGCTTCTAAAATTGAATTGGTCCGCGAACCATTGTCCGTCCAAAAAAGGTCATATTTTTTTGACGGACAGGAAACACGGATCACGGACGCGGATGAACAACGGTGCATTTTCCGAGTTTTCAACAGACCCATTGAAAGTCAATGGGTCCGCAGAAAATCACGGAAAATGGAACAACGGACACGGATGCACACAACGGCCTAAGACATATGCCCATCATTCTTACCTGTGACACGGCTCCAATCATTTGTATTTCAATCATTTCAGAGATTTTTAAAAACATTACAAGGATTTCTTATGGGATATGTAGTGTAATAAGATCCAATAATCTGTGCTGATTCATTTGTTATTATATGAGTAAAAGGTTCAAGGCTTTGTTTTTTTAGAATATAATGCTAAATGATAGAATTCTGCCTTCCTGAAGTCACCACTAGGGGAAGCTTAGGAATTTACTTTATACATCAAAAATTCAAAATCAATAATAACATAGTATGTAGGATGCTCCTCTGCTCCCCCTAGTGGTAGTTTCAGACAAGAAGAATGTTGTGCCTAAAACTGCAGTGACGTTTAAAGGTGGAGATTGATCATAAGACTGATCCTGGTCAAATTGACCCTTTGCTATTACACTGGTTCAGGGACCCTTTACACTAGTCTAATACCAGTAGCATACTTACATATGTCCCCAAGTGCTACAAAGATGGCCATAGGGTTGTTTCGATACGAAAATTTTTATTCGGTTTCGATACCACAAAGAAGTATTGCGATACTCGATACTATTCGATACCATGCGAAAAAAATAAAACACCAAAAAAGCCGCGTGCATTCTGCATTTTATGGGATGTCCAACCCATGATTGAAGAGTCCTATCCAATTTTTGGGGGGGCAAGGTGACTAAAAAAAAAATTTAAATCGTGCGGTTTTTATTTTTTATTTTTTTCTGTTATGGCGTTCACCGCATAGGAGTTTTTTTTAAATATTTTAAAAGTTTGGACTTTTTAGATGTGGCGATATGTAATATGTTTATTTATTGTTTATATATTTTATATGTAAAATTGGGATATTTTGTTTGTTTTTTTTTACTTTTTTTATTTATTTAATAACTATTGCCCTTAGGCGCTAGAACCTGGGTTCTTTTAATCCCTTGTCCTATTCACCCTAATAGATCTCTATTAGGGTGAATAGGACTTTGCACTCTCCCTGCTGCCCTGTGCATAATGCACGCAGCAGCAGGTCACTTACCATGGCAGCCAGGGCTTCAGTAGCGTCCTGGCTGCGTTGGTAACCGATCGGAGCCCAAGGATTACACTGCTGGAACTCCAATCAGAACTGCCACTGTACCACCAATGAGGAGGGGAGGGTCCCTGTGGCCACTGCCACCAATGATTTTAATACTGGGGGGGCGCACTGCGCCACCAATGACTTTAATACTGGGGGGGGGGGGGGGCGCACTGCACACCAATGATAATTAACCTTTAATACAGATACAGTATTTGTATTAAAGGTTAATTATCATTGGTGGCACAGTGGCCAGGCTCCTGCTATGCTGGCTGCTTGACTCTGGGGAGGAGGCTGCTGCCCTTTGCAGAGCTCACTAGCTCAGACGGCGCAGCAGTGTATTCCCTCCCCCGTCCCGCCTCCTGCTTTAATTAATAGCGGCACATTCATTGGTGGCAGTGGTGCGGGCACCTTCAGAGCCCGGTCACTTCATTGGGCTCAGCGCGGCCGTGTCATTGGAGGAGGAGGCTGCTGAGCCGAGCGCCATAAGTGGAGAGTCTAGTATCGAAAAAATTACCATCCTGATACCGAATCGATACTGGAATAAAAGTATCTATTGGGTATCAAAAGTTTGATATCCGAAACAACCCTAGATGGCCATATCAATAACTGACTAGTGTTCAGAGCACTTATAATCATCAATATTCTCCATGGAAAAATGTATCATCAAGGACTTCTCTGCACAGATTGGGACAAAGTCACAAAGGTTTTATAATGAGCCCCAATTCCCAAGGATAGGTCATCAGTAGTAAAATCTCTGGAACTGTAGTAAGCTACCATTGTTGGATTTTAATTTCTGTTACAGTAATCAAATGTGAACTCTAGAAGTCTGAGAATGAATGACTTTGTGCTGATCCCTCAACTAAATGAGTTTACAGGCTCAATGGGACCCTGCTGCTGTTCTATATACAGCAGGTGGCCAAGGTGCCGCTGTAGAGGGAAGAATTGTGATGGTGAAGCAGAGCTGGAGCAGCATGGTGCAAGACCAAGACTGCTGCAGTTGCTGCCATACATCACCAGTAAAAGCCCTCAGAAACAAGCCTCAGTGAGAGCAGCATATACCGCCAGCTTTCACTTCTGATTTCTAAAAGCTTTATCTCTCCATGTAGCTCAGCTACCACTGAAAACTGTCAGATTTCAAACAAGAGCAGACTTACATGGCTGGGTTAAACCAGCCCTCCCGCTTCAGATGGTTGTGATCTCAGCCAGCCTGGTGGAGGAGGGGGCAGTGAGGGACCTGCTGACAGGCTGCAAGAAGAGACACAGAGCCTTCTTAATCCCTGTGTAACTGTATATGGTCCCAGGGAGAGGGTAACATGGACTTCTATACATGTTATCAACTCCCTTACCCCATCAGTCAGAGAGTATACTTTCCTTATAATTGTCTCATATGGGGTCTTATTTTTTCCAGCAAAGGAGTGAGAAGATGATTGCTTGTCATCTACCCAAATCTCTATGCCTATTTAGACAATTTTTTGACGCCGTGAACCAGATGTTTACCAGCATCTGAATCTAGTGCCAAATAAGTTGCACCAAACATTTGTAACACACACAAGCAAACATCAATAAAGCTCTCATTTTACACTGCCCCTATGCTATCCATACCCAATTTGTAGAATGTAAATCATGTGGAGCATTTCTGTAGGGATACCCATTACACAATGCAGTAGTAACCACTTTCAGGAGCAACATTTTAATTCTGGTAGTAATTTTTTTTACACCATCCCCCCCCACTCAAATTGAACATAGAGGGCGAAAAAATGCTACTGATCCATAAGGCTAAAATTTGTGATATCACAAAGGGGATAAAATGCCCTTCAATCACCTGAGTTGTGTGCAAGATACATTTCAAATCTACAATTTAAAAAAAATACATTTTTGAAAGGATTTTCCCAATTTTGATGGGACTGTTGTGTGGTGAAAGAGGTTTTCTGGGATCCAGCAGGTCCAGCAAACCCACTTGCCCATAGAAGAAAGTTTGTAATACACAACATTCTGAAGTAGCGTGGATCGCCCTCCCGGGACCCTGATCACATGTTGCCCCTCTTGTGACAATCATGCTACCTTTAATGTCATATCTTTTACCATGTTTCTGGCCTGGGCTATAGACAGGATGCCACTTTCAGTCTAGATGGGGCCAGAACTATCCCTCCCCTGGTGCATGCACAATTTTCTGAATCCACCTTCTCTCCATGTGCACCAGGGAAAGGAATGGATCTGGTTTCATCCTCAGAGGAAGTGGCATCGCATCCATAGCTCAAACCTAGTAAAGGACCTGATGTCAATGAATCAGGATTTTCAGAAGAGGAGCATCACGTGACCGGGTTCCTGAGAAACCAATTCACACCTCCAGAACGGTAAGTATATTTCAAACTTTCTTCTACAGGCAAGTTATGCTTAATTAAGGTGGGTATGCAGGACCATTGAGTTCCAGAAAACCCCTTTAAGGTGGATTTTTAAAAATTATTAAGAGATTGAGAGAAAAAGCAGCCTACGAAAAAGGGGAAGCTCAAGGACTGTAGTAGTTAAGCTTATGCATGGGGGGAGACTATGATAGACAAGAGAACAATACTATGTAGAGATTGCACTTTAATGTATTCTGTTCTCTGTTAATTTTATAAAATGAGAATATTTTTGACTCAATCTCGATGACTAGTGGTTCGTCAGAGGAGGATCTCGCAGTTCAGTTACTATTCCCATTAGTGCTTAAATCCACCAGAAATTCAAATGTTTAAGTTACAGTTTAATGTATGTAATAAAAGATAAATCGTACATGAAAAATTTATTAAACTAATACAACAAACCAAAAAGTATAAATAAGTGTACAAAGTATACAAAGTATCATTAAAGGGCGAGTAACTGAATTCTTCAATAAATAATATAGAATTAATAAAGGGTTCAGCCGCCGAGTATTTGTAATAAGTGTTGATTGCCAATATTCTAATTGCAAATTTTTATCGCGAATATCGGCACTTCGAGAATTCGCGAAGATGTAGACTATAGTGCTATATATTCGTAATCGCAAACATTCTAGATTTTTTTTTCATCAGTAACCTCCCTTCTTTCTTGTGGGCCAATGAGAAGGCTGCAATATCTTTGTCAGAGCTTAGCAACATCCCTAGCAACCAATAGGAAAGTTGCCTACCCCCTTACTATATAAGAGCCTACCCAGCAGCCATTTTCTGCAGTTTTTTTGCGAGAGCAGTGTCATTGCTGTGCTCTGTGCTTTTATCTGGATCCTATTCCTTATCCAATTACAGTTAGTTAGCTCATATATATATATATAATACAGATAGTTAGTGGGAGATAGTGTAAGTTAGATCGTGATATAGTGTAGCTGATAGGTTCCAGTGCAGGGTGTTAGGTAGTGTGATAGGGATTACTGTTTCTCTGCTGTCCATACTGTGACACAGTAAAGGGAATTGTATGTGAGGGCAGGTATTTTCCTCCCAGTGTGTGCTACTGGACTAATTAGCAGTCAGGTTAGGTCAAACACCGGACTGGATCACAGGTGCCGGTCTGGGTTTTTGTTAACACCTAGTTGCCTTTAAAAGACAGCTAGGTTCATGCAGAGGGTATCTCTGTATTGGGATCTGAGGCTTGTGCCGGGGTGGAGGGGTGAGACCCATGTGAGGGGAAACAGGCCGCCTAAAGCCTGCTGATAGACTCCTGTTGGCAGAACAGGCCACGTGGTTTGAACTGACACCAATACTGCGAGGTGACTTTTTTACTTGTAAGTGTTTTTCTGTTCTGTAGACTTTCAAACGTGTGAATAAACACTAAACTTTTGGTTTACAAGCTGGTTGGTGCCTCTATACTGCGTCCGCTTATCCTGTTTACCAGAGCGAAT
This sequence comes from Bufo bufo, assembly GCF_905171765.1. Lineage (NCBI taxonomy): Eukaryota > Metazoa > Chordata > Amphibia > Anura > Bufonidae > Bufo > Bufo bufo. The sequence continues at coordinate 23,932,008 of NC_053395.1, forward strand.
CCCCACAATACATACATGCTACAGACATAGTGCTGTGATGTCACAACAATACGATCTACTCAGACCTGATAAAATGTGAAGTTGCAGCATGTAATGCGCAAAAAATATGCGCATTATTAGTGCCGATTTGCGCAATCACGAAAATAATGACTGGAGATCACGAATTCTAGAATTCGCGAATTTATTGCGAATATTATTCCAAAAATTCACGAAATATCGCGAAAATGAATATTGCCTATGCCGCTCATCACTACCTGTAATTACACTACGCCGCTGCACCGCAGGAGACAACGTGTAATGTAATGACCAGGAAGCCGCTTCCTCTGCAAGCAGCTGATTGGTGAGGGTCCCGGGTGTCGGACCCCCACTGATCAGATATTGATGACCTATCCTGAGCAACAGTAATTTGACCAGTGGTGCCCAAACTTTTGAATGCCATTGTACATTTAGTAGGAAGACCATGAGCATGGGTGAATACAAAGTCCATGTAGATGTTTCCCTGGTTGCCCCTATAAACCAAGGAGTTCACAGTTAGTGAAGAAAAAGCCCATGCCCTGTGCGATGCAAGAAGTGCTCTGATGCTCCACTCATACAGGATAAGTGAGTGAAGGGGAGCTTATGTCAGGGATCAGCAGCGGCAGTAATGGCCTCTTTCATGCGGTCAGTCTTTGGTCAGTATTTTGTAGAATTTGGTCAGTATTTGTACGCCAAAAACAGGAGTGGGTCCAAAACAGAGATAAAATGTAATGGAAATATTTGCATCTTATCTGTGTTTTGAACTAACCACATGAAAGAGGCCTTATGCTCAATTTCATATCCGTTTTGGCCATCTACGTCTGAAATCAGGGGAAAAAAATCTGGAAAAATCTCACAAACGGAAAGCCAAAACGCGAGTGTGAAAGTAGCCTGAGCCAAAAACAGGAGTGGGTCCAAAACAGAGATAAAATGTTATGGAAATATTTGTATCTGTTCTGTGTTTTCGGCCCACTTCTGCTTTTGACTTACAAATACTAATCAAATAGTGACCAAATATTGACCCTGTGAAATAGACCTTACGGATGCTCAAAATACAGTATGATTTTTCTGTTCTTCTGAGGGGAAGCTGCCATTTTACACCTGCAACTTGGTATGTTACTAATAGAAAAGTTCTTGTCATATGGTGTCATAGTTTACCACATTTATATGGGTTATGTTTTAGTGAGGTGAAGTTAGCAATACTTCTGGGCATGGTTTGGAGGCGGCATGTAATGGCCCAATATAAGTGTAACTTACCCAGCATATTGCGTGGATATACCACATTACTGTTTGTATATGAAATAGATGTGGATAATTAATGGTCTTTGGCATCCCTATTTTTACTATGCAGTTACGAATGGTGATTGTATTATGGCACTATTTAATAGGTTCCCTACAGTTATCATGAATTGATTTGTATTTTAATAAAATCTGAATTACAGTAAGTCTATGTATAAAAGAACAGAATTACTATCAATGCTGCAGCAGTTGAACAAAATGCAGTCAGTGACATATTAGACTGCCCTTTAATACGGAGGCACAGTAAGTCTATGTATAAAATAACAGATTAACTATGAATGTGGCAGCAATTGTAACAAGATGCACGCTGTGATATATTAGAGCGCCCTTTAATACTGAGTCTGACGCACAGTAAGTCTATTTGTAAAATAACAGATTAACTATGAATGCTGCAGCAGTTGAACAAGATGCACGCAGCAATTAAACTCAACCTGCAGTCTCCATGCTGTCTCCCCATGCTCTCCCTACAGTCTCAAAAAATACTCCCTATGATCTCCCTGCACTGTCTCTGCACTCTCCTTATCCAGTATTCTTTTTTAAACAGTTTGCAGAAACACTGTCCCTAGCACATGAGCGCTTGTCACGTATCTCCCTGTGCTCAGCTCACAGGACAACGGGGGAGACCGAGAGGGATAAGGCTTTTGTAGGTCAGTGACATCACAGCTGATGGCTATATGGGGATTGGCTTGCTGCACGGCATTATGGGTAATCTCGCGGCGATCCCAAGCTTTTTACTTTTACTTTCTCACATGTGCAGCCGCTATTTTAGAAAGAAAACGATTCGTTACCATGAAGTGTGAGGAAATTCACATTCGTGGGAAATCAAATTTTTACTAAACTTCAGAACAAACTCCATTTCGGATGCTTAGATTCGCTCAACACTAGTTATAATACCGCATCAAAATAAAAATAAAGTAATAGTAAAAAAACATTGTAACAGTAAAAAAGTCATAATAATAAAAAAAAATGCTAAATAATCAATAAGAATAACAAAATGAATAGCAATAATAATATTACATTGTAATAGTAAACAAAAAGATCATAATCTAAAGTTTCTCCATCTCAATAATATTGTAAACATAAAATAATAAAAGTAAAAAAATAAAATGCACTGCTTTACTTTCTTCTAGGGACTTTTCATTTTAACCTTTCAGGTGCTGGGTAGGGACAGAGAAATCTACCTAAGGCCAGAGAAATTCCTCTCACAGACATAGAATGCATACATATACATAGAATGCAATGACACACAGAGCAGCCTCTATATGGGTTGGGTCCTTTGGCTACTTTCCGAATAGCTGGAAGCATTACTCACCTGTTAAACTGATAGAGAGAGACTATAAGTACAACATATCTCTAAGCACGTCACAGTGTTCATCTTATGGTTCCAAGGTCAGGTGCGCAGAAGGAACACAGACCGTAAGTGATCCGACACTAGCCTTTGCTTTCATGCCTATATAGATGGGTCCTACAAGAAATTGATGGATTCTTATTAGGAAATTAGATTTTTGTCTTCTATTATTTCAGTTTTAAAAATTTTAACTTCTTTTTCTTAATTTAAAATGTTTGTAGTTTCTGCTAATTTGCTAAGTCTACACATAATTTATTGGACTGATACTATTTATTAATGGGAGAAATCTGAGTGATTAGTTAGCAATTCGATTTTGTGTTCTATGATTTCAATTTAAAATAGAATTTGAATTTTTTTTCTCAAAATTGAAAATTGTGTTAAAATTTGGGGGTGACTACAGTTTTCACTACATACCGTGAGATCCTTTGACAAGTTGGTAGCTTTTGCTAAGTATACAAAGTTATAGTCTAATGAACTGATACTATTCATTAATTTATACTATTCATACTATTTATTAATGGAAAAAGCTAAAGAGTTAGCAATTTGTTATATGATTTCAATTTAAAATTGAATTATTACATGTTTCTAAATTACTAAATTGAAAATTGTGATAAAATTTGAAGATGACTATAGTTTCACTATATGCAATGAGATCATCTGACATGTTTGTAGCTTTTGCTAAGCACACAAAGTGATAGTTTATTAGACTGATACTATTTATAAATTTTCGTTAACAGTGAATAGATTTTTAAGACCTAGAGCCTGGGCAGTAGACGATTTTAAAGATGTTGATTGTTGACTCTTAGGGTCCTTTTACAATTTCAGCTCTGGACGAGCACCGATTGACCATATTCAAGTCAATTGGAGCTAATTTTCCTGATGCATAGTGAACGAGGGATGAATGATCGCTACTACAATTGTTCATCCCCTATACAGTTTGTAAATTGTCATCAGCACATTCCTGTTAGGCTACTTTCACACTGGCGTTTTGGATTTCGTCTGTGAGATCCATTTAGGGCTCTCACACGCGGTCCAAAACGGATCAGTTTTGCCCTTAATGCATTTTGAATGGATAAGGATCCGCTCAGAATGCTTCAGTTTGGCTCAGTTTGCCTCCATTCCGCCTCCATTTTCCTTTGGAGGCGGACACCAAAATGCTGCTTGAAGCGTTTTGGTGTCCGTCTGATGAAACTGAGCCAAACGAATAAACCCAAGAGGGGAAAACTTTGGCCCCTTTGTTGAAAAATACAACCAATTCTATTACGGGCCATATCTTGAATGACCTTATAATTAAGCCAAATTTGATTGACTATCAAGGATGGCATAGCATGGATGCTTAGGCTTCCAGTCAGAGATCTAATGATATCATCATCCATAATGCACAAAAAAAAAAAAAATCGTCCAAAGGTATAAAGAGAACTGACCTTGGTTGGATCCTAACCGAGGAATTACTTACTCTCAAGTTTGTTCTTTCAAGTACTTTTATTCTTAATTTTCTAAAAACGTTCTATTCACCAAATAAGGTCTTAGCAAAGAATGAAAAATACAATGAAAAAATCGGCAATTTTTGTTTTTTAGAAATTGCCTTTGGGTAGTACAAATGGAAACGTATCTGGCAGGCTTACTGCAGGTTCATGGTTTAATTTGATTTACTTTAGATGATTGCTTCTGTATATTCTTCTAGAGTCAGTTGGGTAATTATAGTAATTAACAGATTATAATTATATCTAATCTACAGATAGAACGGAACTAAAGTTTTCACCAGACAGTTGGGTGTCTGGAATCATGGAGAAGAACGGGGTGATACCCATCCTGGTGTTAATAGCAGGGTCCCTGCTTTCTGGTAAGAATCTTACAATGTTTTTGGTCTTTAGGATTTTCCAGTGGACTGTACTATGGATAACGGACAAGGAAACCTTTTACACAGCCATATATATACATTGCATAGACATGGATATAATAGTTATATAGGCCATATAGACATGATTATAGGACCTGTATATAAAGTGTATTTATAGCCATGTAGGTTAGATTATAATATCTAATTTATATGTAAATAATATCTAATGCTCAGTCAATTATGCTTCGATATACATGAATAGGGGGTAAAAAATGAAATTAAAAAGTGTAATATCATTGTTTCCATCCTATTTAGAACACGGGACAAATGGACAAGAAACTGTAAGTATGAAATGTCTCTGTTTCCTAAAAGGTTCTTGCATCACAGATCTATAGTTCTCATCCCTTTGGCCATATGTGTCTAATGTAAAGACAGAAAATATATAATTTCAACATAGAACTGAATTTCAAAAATTCACGTAAAAAAAATTCCACAAAAAGACAGTATAAAGATATAAGAAACAATATCTGTTTAAGGTATTGATTAGAAAAACATTTCTGCTTTCTAAACAAAAACAGCTCTACAATTAGTCATGGGTTGTATCTGGTTTCGCAGCTCAGTCCTATTGCGGTGACGAACACAGTTGTGGACCGGTGTGGAGCTATGTTGGAAGGATGTAGTGATATTTTTCTAATCATGGAAACCATTTTAATGATTTTGACTAGAGTTTTTATTAGATACACTCGTCCATGGGCACTGACCCAATGTCTAGCTGTAGCCCAATTTCTTCTAAAGGATCAGTGGGTCTAGTGGAAAAGTATAAAGACATACATTAAAGGGTTTGGCCCATTTGGGACACTGATGGCATATCGCTAGGATGATAGGCGCAGGTCCACCTCTGGGACCAGCTCTTATCTATAGAACGGAGTTCAAAAAATAGCCAAGTGAGCACTCTTGCCAACTTTTGGAAGTTCCAGAACAGTAAAGAGAGAATGCACTGCTCAAGTGTGGCCACCACTATGGGAATGCTGTAAATAGTTGAGACATCACTCAATTTCCGAGAGGCTGTTTTCTATTCAACTTGAGGGACCTGTTCTGGAGGTGGAGCAGGTCCCAGATGTGGAACCCACATCTATCTGACATTGATGGCGTATCCTAGTGATATGCCATCAAAGTTCCAGATGGGAAAAACCCTTAAAGTCAACTGGTCATCAATCTGTCATTGGTTGCCAGGAGTGCTGTTCCTCCGTAAAGGTCTTTTCGACATCATCTTTATCGGAGATGGACTGGTCTTAGATTTTTAGTACAAGGACTAAGGCTACTTTCACACTAGCGGCACGGACCTTCGGCAGGCTGTTCCATCGGGTGAACAGCCTGTCGGATCCGTCCTGCCGCTAGTGACCGTGTGCCTCCAGACTGCCGCTCCGTCCCCATCGACTATAATGGGGTCGGGGGCTGAGTTCCGGCGAGGCATGGCAGCGAATGGCGATAGGTTGCTGGATAAATAAAAAAATTTGTAAAAGTAGGACATGGTCATACACGCACTCAGAAATTATACTGTGTATTGCCAGAGGCATCATACCAGAATATTTTGCATGGTTTTGGTAAAAACAATTAACTTCAAAAATAAAACTCATTTCACTTTGTGGAACAAAGCAAATACGAAAGAATTTACCACACCCTTTGTATAAATACTTGAGATTCTTTCATGTTTTTATACAATTGATAAAAGGAAAATGGTTACTTAACAAACAAAAGAACGCAAAATGTTGCACCTAACTTTCCTGGCCTCGACTATTTTATATTGTAGAGGCAATGATTAAATATTTAAAAAGGAAGCTCTTTTCTCCACCCGGTGACCATTGGTGGTAGTGCACAATATTCTGATACCACTTGAAAAAACAGCAGTGTCATAAAATAAAACAAATAATACTGTAATTCCTTGTCAATTAATTGTCTCGCTATTTCATCATTTGCTGACAACTCCAGACAATGCCTGCGGCGACACCGATTCCAGAGGTGGCAATGACAGAGACTATGACTACAACTTTAATATTCGAATCAACAAGAACATTGGGAGCTGTAATAAGTGATAACACTGTAAGGACTTTCATGTTTAATCCCCAATTTAACAACTTTTAGAGCCGTACATGATAATAGATTGCTGTCTTAGTTCCACAGATGATGATAAATAGATAGACAGATAGATAATTAAACAGAAAGATAAACATGAGATAGGTGATAGATGTTAGATAGATAGATATGAGATAGATATTAGATAGATAGATAGATAGATAGATATGAGATGGATAGATAGATAGATAGATAGATATGAGATGGATAGATATGAGATAGATATGAGATAGATAATAGATAGATAGATAGATAGATAGATAGATAGATATGAGATAGATAGATAGAGAGATAGATGATAGGAGATATATAGATAGGAGATAGATATGAGATAGATAATAGATAGATAGATAGATATGAGATAGATAGATATGAGATAGATAGATAGATAGATAGATAGATAGATAGATACAAACATAGATACAATTTAGTCCTCATGTAACAGTTTTCCTTCTGTTTTTTTAGTGTCCATCCTATCAGAAAGACGGTAAGTATTCCTATTATTGCTATAATCAATATTTCGATGAGGATTTCTTTTTCCAGTACAGCAGTATCTAACCACCATGTTTCCTGTCCAACAGGTGAGGTCCTCTGTAGCTCAGTGACTGGAGTGTAAGTATGTTACACATCTAATACAGCACATTAATGATAGTGTGATTAGACACCTAGCAATAATTATAGGGGTTATCCAGGAATTTGATATTGATGGCGGGGATCTGACTCCTGGCCTCTGCTGATCAGCTGTGTGAAGACAATTCTGCAATCACAGGAGTTCCCGTGAGTGCTGAAGTCTCTTTACAAGCAACACAGCGCCGTACATTGGATAGTGGCTGTTCTCGGTATTGCAGCTGAGCCCTATTCAATGGAATGGGACTAAGCTGCGCCTAGTCTACATGATAGATGTACAGTCATGGCATAGCAGGAGGCCTGGCGCTTATAAAACATCCTGAGGATAGGCTATCAATATCAAATTCCCGTATAACCCCGTTAAACAGTACATTATAAATAAAGCCATACAATTCCACCAATCACATTCCTAATATATTCTGGCCTTTATGGATAAAAACAAATGTATACAACCAATAGAGAACAAACAGATAGTTTCCGGGAATTATATTTTAAATTATATTTTCCTTTATGTTGGTTTATGTCTTTTCTTTTTTCTGCAGCACTGATATAGAGGTTTTTTTGTCCAGCGGTAGCTTGTCCAATGCTTGCAGCCATAGCATGTTACAGTATGGCTGTGCATCAGTAAGTTTAAATTATTTTTTAAACAAAAAAATAAAGAAAAAAAAATGTACAGATGGAGCAATAATTGATTTAACTTTTTTTTTTGTGTAGTAAGGCCTCTTTCACACGGGCGACACGTTTTGGCTCAGGATGCGTCCCGGGTGCATTGCGGCAAACCCTGCGCGAGTAGGTACGCCATTTCAGTCAGTTTTGACTGCGATTGCGTTCCGTTGTTCAGTTTTTATTGCGCGGGTGCAATGCGTTTTGCACGCGCGTGATAAAAAACTGAATGTGGTACCCAGACCTGAACTTTTTCACTGAAGTTCAGGTTTGGGTTCAAGGTTGTGTAGATGTAATTATTTTCCCTTATAACATGGTTATAAGGGAAAATAATAGGATTCTTAATACAGAATGCTTAGTAAAATAGGGCTGAAGGGGTTAAAAATAAATAAAAAATGTTTAACTCACCTCGTCCACTTGTTCGCCCAGCCGGCTTCTCTTCTGTCTTCTTCTTTGCTGTGCAGGAGGAAAAGGACCTGCACAGGCCATCAAAATAATAAAGATCGGGTCCCCATCCCGATCGTCTCCTAGCAACCGCGCATGAAAATCGCACCGCATCCGCACTTGCTTGCGGATGCTTTCGATTTTCACGCAGCCCAATTCACTTCTATGGGGCCTGTGTTGCGTGAAAAACACACAAAATAGAGAATGCTGCGATTTTCACGCAACGCACAAGTGATACGTGAAAAACACCGCTCATGTGCACAGCCCCATAGAAATGAATGGGTCCGGATTCAGTGCGGGTGCAATGCGTTCACCTCACGCATTGCACCCGTGCGGAAATCTCGCCCGTGTGAAAGAGGCCTAAATTAATTTTCATAATATTTGACTCCTGTTGATCAGGGCATTTTTACTGTGACAGCTGTAGCTTCCATAATAGTGCTCCCTATGCAGCGATGGACTGGCCTTACACCCAACAGGGAAATTTCCCAGTGAGCCAATGCCCAGGTAGCTGCTGGCCAGGTACATAATGATCTGATGGTATCGGCATGAATTAGTGTTAGGAGTATCAGGTAGTTATGCACCTGGCCAACAGCCACAGGTGCCCTCCTGAATTCAACTATATCACTGTCCTCAATATGGTGATAAGGCAGTATTTTATACCGCACTGTGATATTTGGTTTTGCTGGGTTGGTATTTTGTGTTGCACTATAGTACTGCTGGCCCTGCATATATCTCGTGTCCCTCCATACTCGTGTTACCCCATCGTCCGCCAATTTGGACTCCCCTACAACTTGGGGCCACTTTTAGGTTTTATTCCAGAACCACTTTAAGTTTCCAGCCCGTCTGTATAACAATAAAACTACTATAATACTGCTCCGATGTACAGGAATATACCTAATATAATACTGCTCCTATGTAAAATAATATAACTACTATAATACCGCCTCCTATGTACAAGAATATATCTACTATTATACTGCTCCTGTGTACAAGAATATAACTACTATAATACTGCTCCTATGTACAGGAATATAACTACTATAATACTGCTCCTATGTACAAGAATATAATTACTATAATACTGGCTCCTATGTACAGGAATATAACTACTATAATACTGCCTCCTATGTAAAATAATATAACTACTATAATACTGCTCCTATGTACAAGAATATAACTACTATAATACTGCTCCTATGTACAAGAATATAACTAATATAATACTGCTCCTATGTACAAGAATATAACTACTATAATACTGCCTCCTATGTACAAGAATATAACTACTATAATACTGCTCCTATGTACAAGAATATAACTACTATAATACTGCTCCTATGTACAAGAATATAACTACTATAATACTGCTACTATGTACAAGAATATAACTACTATAATACTGCTCCTATGTACAAGAATATAACTACTATAATACTGCCTCCTATGTACAAGAATATAACTACTATAATACTGCCTCCTATGTACAAGAATATAACTACTATAATACTGCTCCTATGTACAAGAATATAACTGCTATAATACTGCTCCTATGTACAAGAATATAACTACTATAATACTGCTCCTCTGTACAAGACTATAACTACTATAATACTGCCTCCTATGTACAAGAATATAACTACTATAATACTGCCTTTTATGTACAAGAATATAACTACTATAATACTGCTCCTATGTACAAGAATGTAACTACTATAATACTGCTCCTATGCTCAAGAATATGACTACTATAATACTGCTCCTATGTACAAGAATATAACTACTATAATACTGCTCCTATGCTCAAGAATATAACTACTATAATACTGCTCCTATGTACAAGAATATAACTACTATAATACTGTCTCCTATGTACAAGAATATAACTACTATAATACTGCCTTTTATGTACAAGAATATAACTACTATAATACTGCTCCTATGTACAAGAATATAACTACTATAATACTGCTCCTATGTACAAGAATATAACTACTATAATACTGTCTCCTATGCTCAAGAATATAACTACTTTAATACTGCCTCCTATGTACAAGAATATAACTACTTTAATACTGCCTCCTATGTACAAGAATATAACTACTATAATACTGCTCCGATGTACAAGAATATAACTACTATAATACTGCCTCCTATGTACAAGAATATAACTACTATAATACTGCCTCCTATATACAAGAATATAACTACTATAATACTGCTCCTATGTACAAGAATATAACTACTATAATACTGCTCCTATGTACAAGAATATAACTACTATAATACTGCCTCCTATATACAAGAATATAACTACTATAATACTGCTCCTATGTACAAGAATATAACTACTATAATACTGCTCCTATGTACAAGAATATAACTACTATAATACTGCCTCCTATGTACAAGAATATAACTACTATAATACTGCCTCCTATGTACAAGAATATAACTACTATAATACTGCCTCCTATGTACAAGAATATAACTACTATAATACAGCCTTTTATGTACAAGAATGTAACTACTATAATACTGCCCCTATGTACAAGAATATAACTACTATAATACTGCCCACTATGTACAAGAATATAACTACTATAATACTGCTCCTATGTACAAGAATATAACTACTATAATACTGCTCCTGTGTACAAGAATATAACTACTATAATACTGCTCCTACGTACAAGAATATAACTACTATAATACTGCTCCTATGTACAAGAATATAACTACTATAATACTGCCCACTATGTAGAAGACTATAATTACAGTATATTGCCCTCTATGTACACATTGCATCAAATGAGGTTTTTTATGTTTTCTTATCCTCAGCTTGGCAACTTCTCGGCTTCTACCATTACAACAATCCTCCAATGCTTCATTTGGGATAGAAATGCTGTTACTTCTCAGGAGTCCTTCTCCCTCATCATCTCTCAGCTCCCTATTAAAACTCTTGATGCTGTCATAGGAGACATCAATAATTTGGTAAGTGCCATTATGCAGTTACATTGGGTAAAGGGACAGCATGTATTTAGAATACATTGGCATATGCATCTTGCCAGGCTATCCCATTGGTAACTACAACACAGTGCCCAAGAAATAACAAGAAAGATGTTTCCAAAAGCCATATTGTCTATCGGTGTCACTTCAGCGGTGTTGATATTACAAAATGCAAGGTTAATAGCTGTATAAGTAATAGGGGTAAGCTTAATACATGTTAGCTGCCGCTAGGGTTTGCATATGTTAATTTGGGTGCTGTCTGTGGGGTTCTGACCTCAGATACTGGACACATCAATGCTATGAGGCCCTTGGGGCTCACTGCATACATTTTTATACAGCTATTTCTTTTAGTTCAATACGAGCTATAAAAATCCATATGCTATTAGCACTTCCTAGAGGTGGCAGCCAAAATGTTATTATTTATCAAGCCACAAAAAGAGAGAACTCCTGTTTTTTATATTATATATATATATTATATAATATATTATTTAGATATTTTATCTAAAATAAATCAGCACATACGTTGGGACCTGACAATGGAATGGGAGTACATAAACTTTAATGAGGTAGTAGTACAGGTCTTTTTGGGGCATGTGTACTTCTCGTATGCAAAATATTAAATAGTGCAAAAAATACAGGAGTTTTTGGTAGGTTTCATGCTTTCATCACCAGTTGAGTTGAGCGAACATGCCTTTTGGCAGGTTGGAGTTCGGGTTCGAGGTTTAAGTGAATTATGTAATGGATTCTGTCCTCACGGAATACATAACGTAATTCAATGCCGGCATGCCGCATTATACAAATGTATTGCCAACAGAACACAACCCTCGGAGCTGGCCATACTCTTGTATTATGCGGCATGCCGGCATTGAATTACGTGACAGATTCCATTACGTAATTCACTTAAAGGGGTTCTCCCATGTTTAATGTAAAAAATGAAAATCATACATTATATAATACATGACCATCTCTTTCTAACAAAGCTAGAACCAGCCCTTTCCCTCACATGGATCCAGAGATCTCCACATTCATTGCTCTGCTAGATTTATATCAAGCTGACAGCTCAGGGGAGTGTCTTTCCTGCTGCAGCTAAGGGGGCGTGTCCATGCTCTACCTATCACAGCTCAGGAGGCAGCTGAAGGATGAAACTGAGCATGTGCGGCCTTCTCAGTGAGCCGGAAAAGAAACAAGAAAAAAACAAAGAGCAGGTGGCTCTATACAGATACATTTTTATAGAATAACTCAGTAGCTATGCAAAATTTTTAATTACATGCAATTACCAAATTATTCAGATCGAGGAGCTGGTTTGAATATTTTTCGTGGGACAACGACTTTAAACCCCAAACTCAAACCCAAAAGGCAGGTTCACTCAACTTTAATCACTATGTAATTACCAGGGCACTATTACATTTAGGGATGTGGCTGATGATTGTCGGGAGAGAAAGATTCCTTCCCGGCAATCACCTGCTCGCTGGCGGAGGAGACCGCTGCTATTACATGCAATAATCTCCTCCACAGTATGGGGAGGAGCAATCGTTATGCCATCGCTTGTCCCCATACTGACTTGTTGTTTGCCGGCGACAGACCGTGATTTTACACCATTATCTGCTGCCGGCAAGTGATGATTTTTAAGTGTGCTCTTTCATGGGGGTAATTGGTGGAGGTATTACACTGCCAGATCATCAATTACAAGCGTTACTGAAAATGATCTGGCAGACCATATGCCAGTGTAATACAGACCTGTTATCTGAATTTAAGGTGTACCTACCTTTACCCGCAATTTTTTTTTCAGAATCCTTCTTCTATACCAGAAAACAACAAGCAGTACCTGTTGAATGCAGTATGGGAAAGATTGCATAAAGATCCTGAAAATATAGATGCATGTGTCCTAACTCCATGGTTCAAGGAAAAGCTGTACTCATTCATTCCTAAAATCAACAACAAGATTCTGAACTGCATGGTTTCATTGCCCATGACGTGTGAAGCTTTGGAGGCTGTGTAAGTCCATGCTGTGTTGACTTGTGTTCTGTTATCCTCGAGTCCTAAACAAACAAATTAATTTTTCTGGTTGACACTTATGAACACATTTACCAATGTTTTAGTTGGTAAATTTGGGGCATCTAAGCCTCGTCCCCAGAAACCACCCAACCCACATGGGAATGCCCACTTTTAGGCGATGTTTACATTGGAACAGCCCAATTTCGGTCTGGGACAGTCGGAATATGCTAGGACTGTCTGTGAAAATCAGGGACAGTCCCTGCAAATTCGGGGCGATTGGCAACTATGCTTTTATTGCTGACTTCTTAATATTTGCTTGAGGTAAAAACATGGCTTCCTCCATTCGAAAAATCAAAAATATCATTAAATGTTGACTATCTTTGATTTTACAGAGTTGGCGCCCTAGATGTAGCTTATTCCGAACTTGATCGAGTTCAGCAGGAAGATATTGGATTATTTATTTCTCGATTCATCAAAGCACATTGTGAGTTTCATTGAAATGTATCTGGAGGGTATTTACTCAGGGTTGGGGTTAGAGATATTTGGAGGTGTGTTTATGCCTAGTAGTAAGTCTAACTGCAAAGTAGTAAGTCTAACTGGATCAAATCTGATTGATCATATCATTTCTGCAATTAAGCCTGCAGTCGAGGAACACCAGGACAAGCCATTACTTTTTACTTCAAGAGTTTCTTGAACAACGTCAACATTATTAGCTTAATTGATGCTTTTTCCACTACAGACCTGGTAAGTTACAAAAGTAAGTCACTGACACTCCCTATTAAATAGGCATATATATAATAACAAAGCATATGATTGGTCTCTTCTCTTCACAGAAGTCCGGAATAGATGATTTCACTTTCTTCCAGTTGTCCCAATACGTCAATATGTCAAATGCCTTTAGCAGCTATGAAACCGCCTTACCTGTTCTGCAGCTACTAGAGACCAAAGACGTTAAATTTGTCTTCGATTTCCTTGAAAACTTATATGTGTCCAACTATGACCAAGAGATCTTGTACTCCCTGTTGCACGGTTTACTGATCAAGATAAATTCCTCTGATACTCTTTGTCAGCTAACTCTAGGGAAAATCAGCTACCTCTTTAGGGCCCTCAATAGTTCTATTCTCGATCTGATTGTCCCAAAAGATTGCTCAAATTTCCAGGCTGTGTAAGTAAACCTGAGATCTTCACTTTTCCCTATCTGCCACTACTTTGTGCTATGTTGTAACTTGGATTTTGGATCTATTCTGTTTTCTAACAGTTACCAAGCCATTGATGTTGTCTATTTGGATTTATCGGAAGATATCCAACAATTAGTGTTCAATTCCAGAATGAAGTTCTTAAATTCAGAAGTAAATGCATCAGGTAAGCATAATATTTCCTCTATAGAATTCAGATTATCATTAGATTTCAAAAATGCATTTAATTTAGGATCCTCATCTATAAGCCAGAATGGACAATAGTTTATTCTGGAGGACAGTAGAAGTCCATATATTACATGGACAACCCATTGCTTTCAATGGGAACTATGTAGTACTTTGTCTCACCTGTGGTGGCACTGCAGGGAAATTGAACACTTCCTTCCTACATACAGATTATACAGGGATACCATGTAATTAGGTTATTGTTGTTGATTTCTTCCAACTGAAAGGGATTGTCAAAAGGGGACCTAACCCATCACAGCTCGGAGGACTACCTTCTTATTTTGTGATGCATATTGAGCACTATTTAATAGATTTAATCTCAATCCTATATATAGTTCTAAAAGATTAGGTTTTTGTTGGTTCCTCCCTCACGTCTTTGCTCGGGTAGGTGGTACGTCAAAAAATGGAAAGCCATAAGCCTCTTCTAGCTTTAGGAGGTAGTTTAAACTCCTAGCTAGATTGTCCCTATACATGGACCCTACAGTAATGGAAAGGACTGCCTCTATAATGAGCTAAAAAGTAAAAGTTTGAGGTTGGACAGTGTTATATTTTTGCACATATGCTGTTAAAATTAAATTCAATAATGAGAATTCGCTTACAATAGATGATGATGATTCCCATTTCTACAGGATCTGCTTGCACCTATGGTCTTACAAGTTCAGAGTGGTTGCAGAAGAATTTAGGACAGTCTTCCAAATATTTTTCGTATGCTGATATGAAGCGTCTCAATGTCAACTTCAATGGAGTAAGTCTTTGTTCTTGCCATACGTAGCCAATTTTTGTTTTCAAAAACAGTATGTTGGATGATGCCCTATTTCTTCTGTTGCACCCCAACACCCTATATTATGTACAGTCAATAAATGTACAAATAAAATACCACAACCTACTGTATAGTGTTTAATTATAAGTAGAACACAGTATGACATTGCCATACACTGACCAAATGATACTGCAAAATAATAAACAGTTTAGTGTTTAAATAGCAGTGCCACATAATGCAAATGTCACCCACCGTACAGCGCTCAAATAATACTGTACATACATCAAGTGACCAAACAACAGCTTCGAACATCAAGTAACAGTGTATATAATTCAAGATGGTTGCAAGTTTTAAGCACTGGGTCATCTGTGGTGCTCCCTTTGGGGTATCTGATAGCACAGGTCACACACCGTTAATGAAAAGCAACTGCCACGCGGATGACATCTGATTGCCTGGTGTCTTTGAGGTTTGAGACTTGAAATGTGTTATCATCATGAAAACCCTTTAAATGCCAAATGCAGTGACCATGCCTTCTTTTCTTTATTCTCTAGTTTGAGGCTCTTAGCTTACTCAGTTTACAGCAGACCATGGATCTCATCATACAAGACCAAATACTTACTTCAGAATCTCCACCAAATTATGAGACACACATCAAAGCTCTCGTAATGGACTTGACTAAAAGGGATTTGAACTATGTAAAAACATTCCTGTCGGAATTAAATAATATTCTAAGCCAAGTAATGACACTCTATAGAACCAAACAAAAAAAATTCACCAGCCAAAGTCTAACCATTTTTAGCTATCTCTATAATGCGGTCTTCTTGTATTCTTTCTTCACAGAATGAAATCAAGTTTATTGTCAACATAAATGTCCGATACCAGTTCTTACAAGGGGTTTGGGAGATATTGGAAGGCTACTTCATCCAGTTTACTGCAAATGATTGGTACATTTGGTGGTATGAGTACCTGTACATGTTCCTGCCTTCAATTACCACCAAACAGCTTTCCGTACTCTCCTACACTGTGGTGGCAGACTGCATCAACATGCAAACCATGTAGGTAGCATTTGACTTGACATAGAAGGGTTTTATGTAACTGGTTGTAAGTGGTTACTGTGGTATCAGTGATGGAATTTCAAGTGAAGTCAAACATTTTTGTCAACTACACCTCAAGCAAACTATAGATTTGGTGAGGAGGCCACTTTCGAGAAAGGCAATGATACATTTTTAAGCCTTTCCGACTTGAAGGTAAAGGCTGATCGCGTTCTACTTTTGACTTTTTCGACTTAGAGAAAGACAAAAATACTTCAGCAGCCAGCTTTGATGACTTACATTGGGTGCAATTATTTTTTTTTTTAACTTCATATTATAGACACTATACCAGAGCATTGGCAAAAGCTAAGAGAACGCATCTATATGGAAGGTAGAGCTATGCATGGATCTCTTAAAGGGTTGCATCAACTTAAATAAAAAGATCTCACTTTTTCAAGAAGAGTACCACTGAAAGATATTGAAAATCACTTAAGAATGGTTGCATAAAGTATATAGGGAAATTGCATAACTGTTGATTATACCCAAAAAATAACATTCATTTGAACTAGTTGTTTTGCTGTTTACCATGTGCTAAGAATTGTATAAAGCACAGCAAAAGTCTACTGAGAATTATAGTCTGTATTAAAATATATTTTTGTTTATGATTCCCTTTTAGTGTTGGAGGATTTAACAATGGATTTGATTACATGAGTGATGAAACAAAATCTGATGTTGCCAAGTGGATCATAGGATTCCTTAGCAATAGCACAGATAGTAAGTGGTCTTACTGAAGGGCATTGTCTCATAAAGTTGTATTATATGTAGAAGAGAAATAATGGCTTTATTATTTTTCTATTTTTCAAAGCTTCCGGACATAATATAGGCTCACAATTCCTGTATCCACTGCATTGATAGTACAGCAGAGTTTCCTTTATGACGAGTAGTTATCAATGGACAGAAAAGTGTCTCCAGGAAGTGATGGAGTACTGCTCCATGCATGCGTGACTTTATCTGTGTGTATAGTGTATACTATTTAAATTCTAGGCTTCCGGAAGTACAAGAGAGCTGCCATTAAGCCATACACCCTATAATGATAATTAATGAGATGACTATGGTGACCCTGTTTTTAATGGTATTAATGACTCTGCTGACTTTGGTTTCTGACGATATTGTGATGATATCATCAGGACTCTGCAGACACTAACCTCTTTTGATACTGAGATAAGTCTGCTGACCCTGTTCTCTAATGACAATGTTACTCTGCTGATCCTGGTCCTTAACCCTCTAATAATGATGGCCATGGTGACCCTATCCTTTAGTAAGGTTATTGACTCTGGTGATCTGCTGATATTGTGATGACTCCGCAGACCCTGTCTTCTTTTGATATTGAGAGTTTACTGACCCTGTTCTCTAATGACAATGGGAATACTCTGCTGGTCTTGCTCCTTCACCAACTAATGATAATTGGATGACTATGACAACCTTGTCCTTTAATGGGATTAGTGACTCTGCTGACCTTGGCCTGTATATAAATTGTGTTGACTCTGCAGACCCTGCCTTCTTTTGATATTGAGATGAGTCTGCTAACCCTGTCTTCTAATGACAATGACATTACACTGCTGACCCTGGTCCTTCACTAAGTAACTTAATATTTAATATTTCTCTTTTTACAGAATGTCTGGGTAAAGATTGGCTGAACGTGAACTTCCAGAAATTTAAGGCATTTGTCAGTATTACTGAGATAAGGGAACTGAATCCTGACTTTAATCTGGTGAGAACACCTGAGAGATAAAAAAGTTTTATCAAAAATTAGCACCACAAATTTCTAAAACATCTAATTTTATAAAATGCTACAATTTATTTTATAAAATGGTAGCATTCAATTCTTAGTCTAATGGTGTAAAAATTTGTTTCAACTGAAATGTCTTTTTTAAAGCCTGATTACTCTAACCAGCAAACAGATTGACCTCTTTCCCCTTACGTAAAGGAAAACCATCACCATATCATCACAGATGAGAATTCTTTATTGTAAGAAACAGTGGAAGTCTCTGACACACATTGTTTTAATTTTTGATTCATTGAACAAATTTAAAAGGGGCCTGGATACCCTTCTTGAAATATATTGCAAGTAAATTAGGAGTAAATTCAGAGTTTTGCCCCCTATTGCCTCATAGAAAATGTTGTATTCCTCTGGATCAACACTAGATATTATAAGGTTGGACTTGGAGTTAAGCTTGGTCTTTCATTTGGGTTCACCAGGGCAATGAGGGTCCTCCCACCATCGACAGAACATGCTCACATCCATTTATAGTTGCACTGTAATGTTAGGATGTATCATAATAAGGTCTAATGGGTTATTTGTAATAATCTCATATACCCTAACGGTAAGTTATCAACTCTAAAACTCTACTTCCAAACATGGCTGTCTTCAGCTGGACCTTTGAGGTCCATTATTCTGTCAGAGTCTAGGGTCTTCGGAGGATCTTCTGGCACTCTGACTGGTCAAACCAACTGTTATCAACTGATTTGTAATAGGGTTAATGTCCCTATATCTTTGGATTGGCAGTTCTTAATGGTCTTCCTGTTTTGCATACCTTTTATTTTACAGCTTGACTCATTAAAAGACCTTACTGCTGCCCAGATTGGAGAAGGAGTAGTGACCGAAACAACCGCACTCAGCAACGTAACCTTCATTGAAATAGTTTTTTTTGCCATCACAAATAGTTCACAGTCTATTTTAAATCTGGACAATTTCTGGGAGAGTTTTAATCGCCATTATAAAGAGGTAATAATCAGAAGCCATTCTGTTGTATCCTATTTAATTGCATGAATGCCATTTCACCATTACCACAGGCAATCAGTTCTTTGTCCAAAACACTGGTGATAACTAGTAGCAATGCTGGGGTGTGCAATGGATTATGGGTGATTCAATCCATATAAAAAAAATATGCTGTCTTTTGATAGGTAAGAACACATTATAAGACTCTCATAAGGAGACAAAGGAGGTCTCCTTTTCAGATAAAATGTGGTCTTATCAGATATTTATCATCAGGTGTCACATGGGATCCTATGTTTTTCTATTGCATCTATATTGGACTTAGGTGATATAAAAAGGTATTCCTAATATCTTATACCCTAAGCCAGATACCTGTATTATCATGTAAAGAGACTTGCTTCCAGCAAGAGGATAGCAGGGAAAAGGCTCTTTGGGCTGTTTAGGACCCCATCGCGGTTCCTAAAAAGATTTATTTTGTGTATTGGGTCATTAAATTAGTGTTCATATCATATATAGTCCCAACAGTAGCGATAAGTTTGATTGCTATAATGGTAATTATAAGATATCTAGATCTTCAACCAGCCCTGTGCCTTCTTGATGCCAAGGAATGTTCTACATATCTCATATGTAGGCGAATGTTTGATCTCCTTAATTGTCATCTCTTGATCTGTGGATGGCAAGCACAGTTTGCTCGTAAACAAAGCAATTATTTCCCAGAAAGACTTGTTTTACATTTAACAATCGACCTATTAAAAATCAATGCATGCATTATTTATACGGGGAAAACACATCATCCTGGTAATATTAGCTCTTACTGTCTATCCTGTTTAACTGGGTCTATTGTCCTTTAGGTGACCTTTGCAGCTAACTGGTATACTGGGCTTAACTGGGGTTTCACCAGTAAAATATACAAGCATTTAAAGCATCTAAACAACCTGTTAAATTAAACTGTAAATCACACATAGACCCCAGATAACCGCCTAACACTAATCTCTGCCTCTAAGCATTGACTTAACATTTAACACAAGCTTCCTCTGAATTAATTAAAAGCTGCAGAACAAACACACATAGCGTTTAAATCCAGATGCATAAGTGTATAAGCCCATCTGGATAATGGACTTGTGGCTTATCCAAACCAAAGATGCAGGCCTCTGTATTGATTAATTCAAGCAGCATAGTCACAGCAACGTTTCGACCAGGACTGGTCGAAACGTCGCTGTGACTATGCTGCTTGAATAAATCAACTGAATTTTTTTTCACCTCATTTCACTTTGGACATTTAATGGGACCCCTAGCCTGGATCTCTATCTGCGTGGACCATAAATTACCTTTCAACAATCGGTACATTTATTCCCAGATTGGGATGGGTGGTGCTGTTCCTTCAATATTTTCTTGGCTTCTGTATTGGTCACATTCCTTTGGTTTCCATACTGCACTGACTTTCCCATTTGGCCAGGGCTTTACATACAGCCTTCTGACCTTTTTTAAGAGGTGTACATTGCTGCTGTTCCTATTTCTGTTGGCTGTAAATGTCTAAACTATCTTACCAAAATATGTATGCAAAAGTGCCCGTACCCTACTTTTTGGTCTGCCGAGCGCCTCCCTCATTGGGTTGTCCAGTTAGTTCATGGCTCACGAATGACGAGTTGACATATCTCTGACATATCTCTAACTTTAAGGAGTTGCATCAAAAGAGGTTACTTGAGATTAGCAAGACAAAAAAAAGTCCAAGAAATATTGTTTGCTGACATTTTTTCTCAGACTCCAAACTGGTGTATTGAAGCATAGCTTTCTGTTAGTGTTTGCCTCATGTTTTGTTTAGATCCTAAGATTAACGTTGCTGTTTAACTGATTGGAACATGTGAAGGCTGAACATCAGTCCACTTGCATGCAATGCTACCTAGGCTCTTGGCGGAACCGGCTACTCAGACTTCTATATGGGCGCACAGATTTTTTTTTAGCAAAAAATATTTCTTGTGCTTTC
Organism: Bufo bufo; assembly: GCF_905171765.1. Taxonomy (NCBI): domain Eukaryota; kingdom Metazoa; phylum Chordata; class Amphibia; order Anura; family Bufonidae; genus Bufo; species Bufo bufo. The sequence goes on from NC_053395.1 coordinate 23,953,350, forward strand.
ACTGGCAAGAAAGGATTATCTAAATAATTGCAAATAGGAAGCATGAAGACAATACAGACTGCACATGAATTTCTAAATCAAGTTCTCTTGTGGAACTTGATTTGGGAAATTTTGTTGCATTCTTCCTGCTAGGAAAGCGTTTATAAATGAAGGCAATTGCGTAATGGTGGGTGATCCAATGCTTAATAAATTGGATTGGATTTGTCACTAACCTATACTGTATTGCAGTGGATTTAGAGTAATAAGCAAGACAAACTCAATAGCAACACATAGGCCCAAATTTTCTAATCCTAAAGATGGCATAAGCGCAGACCGGCTGTCTAGACCTGCACCAGATTTATCCCAGGGCTCAGGCTGGATGATATATGTGATGCAGAGATAGACACTTTTCTCTGACTCTATACCAACTATTGGTTGGCTTACTTTGAGACAGATTTTTAAGCCAGAATTGTGGCACCATTTTGGCACAAAATGGTGCATCTTAGGCCACATGGATCCCAACCACTTAATGCTAAGGCTCACCCTTGTCGGAAAAAAGTGTAGAAACCCTATCTGTCCCATTTTATGCTACATTTTTGCAGTAGACACATTAGTAAAGCTGGGCCACTGTGTTGTGTGGCTTCAATGGGAGTGTAATGCAGACACGTGCATACACACACAGACATATAAATGCATATATACACAAATATGAAAACACATGCACACACTCAAAGACACACACTCCTACATTCACCCATACATACTTAAACACACGAGGGAGTCATTTATTAAGACCTGCGATTTAGACGTAGGTCTTAATACCCCTGTTCAGGCAAGGATGCGCCTAAATTATGTAGAGGTGCCAGCCTCTACATAACTTTGGCTCTTGGCTCCGCCGGCAGTGCAAACCGATTTAAACTACGTCAGCTCCCTTGCTGACGTAGTTTAAGACCATGTCCACGCCATAAAGTGGCGTAGAAAATGGTAAATGAGATTGGCCGGCTTGTCTACCCTCTTCCCCGCCGACGCTACATGCCCTCTTTCCACCACCTTCGAAAAATGTCTTGAGCAGGGAAAAGGTTCAGATTTTGCCACAAAACATAATAGAGACACATGAATACATATTCACAAACTGGTATGCTGACACCTACACAGACTCATACCTACATATACACACAGAGATATTTAGGGCACCATGGTGTCTCTTAGTGGTGCATTGCAGGTCTTTTAGTCCTGGTAGTAATAAAAGAAAAGGAAAAATAATGAAAAAATATGTACACTAATACAGCAGGACCATAAACTTTCTAGTGATTGCACTTTAGTGAATCTATGCTTGTGTGTGTTATAAAGTCTAACATGCATATTGGGGGTACCCCAAACAGCTCTTTTCTCACATGACCAGACAACATTCCTCGTGTATAAAGTTTTGTAGAAAAAAAATGCATATTTCCCTCTAACATATTTCACTCTTTCATTTAGGGCGTGCAGTTTACTGACGAAGTGAAATACAAAATGTTGGAGATGACAGTAGATGAGATCTCAGTCGATTTTGACAATTTCACGGCACAACAGTACTTCCTTTGGTTTGAGCTAAAACTCAGCCTGGTGATAGAAGTCATTAACAGCCCTATCCTTGCGAAATTCCCAATGAATGCCGATTGTGACTCCTACAAAGCTTTGTAAGTGATGCCTAATAGAAATGATAACTCTTTGCCGCTAGGATTTTTAATCATCCCTTACTTAGGCCTCACGCATGTGAATGTATTTTGGATCCACGTCCAATCCGCGTCTCTTCTTTCTATTGGTCTGCAAAAAAAAAGGCAGCACATGGATGTCTGTATAGAACATGTCCTATTTTTTTCTGCTTTGCGGGCAAGAATAACCAATTCTATTAATGGGACTTAGAAAAATGAGCATTGCACATGGGTGGACTGCAAAACGGATACCATTGTGTGCATGTAGCCTAATTCCCTTCACCCAGATTTGTATGTTAGGAAACATAGGGCAACATGTATCCAATCAGATAGAAACAAGATAAAAGAGCGCCAATAATGGAGCATAAGTTGTTATGATTAGCATTGTAGTGTCTTGCTGAAGGAGGTCCCCAGGTGAGGGATGTTGCACCATGGGTGAGCTCAATTACAGCGAGACTGGGCTGTTCTTATATACTGGATAGGATGTGACAGTTCAATATGAGTTGGTTCATGAACATATGGTGAGAAGAGTCTATACTTAAAGTAAAAGACCTCCTGTTGTCTCACAGTGTACACAGCCTAAGCGTAAAACATGAAAAAGCTGTCGAATCAAGCAAGGCAGACGTCTTCAATTTCTTGATCAACTTCTTGGAGAAGGGTAAGTAGATGGTACCACATGATGATATCACAAAATACAATAAGTATTTGCCCCATTTTCAATCATTACCCCAATTCCCAAGGTCCTCTAAGTTAATATTTGCTTCGGTTGTATTTCTCCTAGGTACAAAATGTTCCAACACAGAGTCCGACACTGTCAAGTACATCAAGCTTTATTTTGGAAATTACTCTGTTGACGCAACATATGAACAGCTTATCACCTACTACCCCAAGTTCAACCCTGTAAGTGATCAAGAATATGGCTAGCTATGGTAGATACAAAGCTAATGGGAGAATTCTAAAAACAAAATATGCAGAGTCTAGACTTTTTAATTTAGATTTTTTTTGCAAAGTCTAGTCAAAATGTCTAGGCTTTTTTATCTAGAGTCTCTTTTTTTTGTAAAGTTTATATTTTCTTTTACTTTTTTGCAGTTTAGACTTTTTGAGCTAGAGTGTTTTTTTTTAAAAAAAGTCTAGGCTTTTAGACCTAGAGTCCTTTTTTTGCAAAGTCTAGATTGTTCAATTTTTTTTGTAGTCTAGGCTTTTTGAGCTGAAGGCTTTTTTCTTTTGGAAAGTCTAGACTTTCTGACCTAGAGTCTTTTATTTGCGAAGTCTATACTTTCTTACTTAGAATTTTTTTCTTAAATCTGTAATTAGAATATTTGACTGAAAGAATATACATGTTAGACGCATATAAGATTGTATGGACATTCCTTTTAATGGACTTGTGGAATATTGCTCCCTAATTTTTGCTTTACTTTTAGTTTGAAGTCTTGCAAAACTTGACAGAAATTCAGATTGGAGACATGATAGTTGTGGCTAATGTCTTTGAAAGTATAGAGAACACTACAACAGTCTTTGAGTACCTGCAGACACTTTCAGTTGAGCGCGTGGATAGCTGTATGGCTCAGTTCACAGCAACAGCCATAAAGGTAGGTTTCACAACTTTACTCGTACAACCTTAGACCAAATACAGGAGGCAACATTTTTATTCCCTGTGCTATTTGTGCGTGCAACAGACTGCGCGCGGACCTACAGAAATCAGTGGTGCCTTTCACATCATTGTTTTTCTGCACCAAATGAGGCTGAAACTCAAGGCATGCTTTAAAATTGGTCTATTTCTGATGAAACATGGACCTGGAGACAATTTTGTCTCCAGTGTTCACCATGAGCATATACAGACCTCAATGTGTATCAAAATTTGTCCATGTGTTGCAGTCACAACACAGGCTGTTTTTAATACAGCCTTTGAATCCAGCCTACAAGGGAACCAGTCACCAGGACTGGGATTTCTAAGCTGTGGTAGCCATTTTGCTTCAAGAAAATATATCACGCATTTCAGAAAGCAACAACGTTTGGAGGGGAATGGGGAAAGACATTTTTTTTCAGCACAGTGACAATTGCCCCCTAAAGTTTTATATTACTATGATATCTGTATCATGCACTGATGGGGTCTCAAGAATGAATCTAACATATGTCTTTGTCCCCCCCTAGAAAAATATCAATATTGACAATGCAAATGTGGGACAATACATCCTTCGAAGCTATTTAAACATCACAAAGACCAGACTACCGACATACACCAACAATCAAATCACACAAATGTTCAAACTTCGAATTTACATCCTCATTAAATTCTTCGACGAGGATACTTTGAATAAGTTTAACCTCCGAAAAAGTGATGGTGATAGTAACTGTGATACTCTGGTGGTCATGTAAGTGATGGTGATAGTAACTGTGATACTCTGGTGGTCGTGTAAGTGATGATGATAGTAACTGTGATACTCTGGTGGTCATGTAAGTGATGGTGACTGTGATACCCTGATGGTCAAGTAAGTGATGGCGATGTGCAGATTTGATGGCAAGAACTCTTATATAGAGGCAACAATATAATAACCAAGAACCCCAACCACAATATAATAAAGATTACTCAAGAAACCCATTGGGTTGGAACTCCTCCAAACTGCATCTTCTGTAGGCCTGATCAGTTGGAGGGTATTCAGCATCGTAGATGCAAGGAATAACTATAATCTGTATTGCATGGACACTGACGCCATATGTGGCTCCGCCAAGAAACTAGAATGGATGTTACAAGGGTCTCCACCCATTATGGCAGTTGGAAGGGATTATAAAAACATGGCTGGTGTGCGCCAAACATAGCAATGCACCTATCCATAGGTTGTGTTTGGTATGTCAGTTCAGACCTATTCATTTAAATAAAGCAAAGCTGCAATACTAGTTTTTTTTCTCAAAGAAACTGGTCATGTTTTTGTCATGCTGTCTAGCCCCTTTATCTCAAGGAATCCATATACATTAGGTTATCGTTGTCCAGACCTACCAGAAGGGCAGGTTTGGCTGAAAGATTGATGTGTACATTGAGCTCCTGGCACTCTCTTACAGATGATGCCAGGGTAGAGAAGAATTGGCAGTGGATTTCTCCCCTCTCCCCATTGAATATACATATACATGAGCCAAATGTATATGGGGGAGCTGGGAAGAAGTCTGAAGATATTGCTGTCAGCCAAGCCATCCTTCAGCTGAGAACTATTGAATGTGTATATGACCACCCTTAAGTTGGTGCCTTCCTTTTTGGGTGGAGGACTATTTGTGTAATTTCTTGAACCTTCTGTAATTTCTTTTGTTCTTTTTAGTGTGGCTCTATTGGACCAAGGATTCCCAGGCATGTCTGACCAAACCAAGACTGTTATAGCCTACTGGATTCTTGGCAATCTCCAGAGCTCCAATTTAAATGGTAAATGTTATATTGGAGTATCAAACCTTTATATTATGTTAGCAGAACATCCACACATCAGCTATCAAATTTTATTTTTTTACAGATTATTGATACAATTATTTTTTTTTATATATATATATCATTTGCTTATTGTTGGGTTGATATCTTTCAGGATGTACAAGCCTTTCATCAAGTTCATCAGTATGGGTGGACAGTACATTTAAACGGTTCTTTGCATCAGTTTCCCTAAAGGAAGTGCAAGAAGTTTACCCTTTACTGGACATAGTAAGTCAGTTCAAAGTAACAATAATAATAATGAACTAATAATAATCTTCTTTGGATGTGCCTTAATTTTTCAAGATTGTCCTTCAATGATAAGCAGATCACAGGTCCCTCATTGATCAACTGTAATCTTTAGGGGAACCTGGCAGAAAGCATTCAGTTTCTCTGCAGTGCCACCACAGGGAAACTGAAGAATTACACTGCTCCCATCACAACCAATGGGCTGGTGGTTTGAAGCATGGATGTGCCAGGTCCTCCAGAACAAGAGACACTCTTTGTATCAACCCTGGCTAATAGACGAGGGTCCTGAATGGGGGATCCCTCTCTATTAACTTGGAATGCACTAATAGGGTATTTGAAAATGTTTTTTAATTAGAGGGAGGACTATTGAGTTCATTATTATGCTCAAAAGTGGGTCAGGAAGGTCAACATTTGGTCTGATTGGTATCTAGGTATTTGTTAAAAGCAAGTAACTAAAAATATGATGTCTCTTTACCTACCAGCTTGAAATCATCAACAGCACCAGCATCTCCCAGAAGGTTGAGTATCTCACCAGCTCACAACAAATTTTGCAAAGTGTTAACATAACACAGACAGTGTTGGAATCAATGTCTGGATCAGACAATGTTTTATCAGGGGACCAGTTATACATATTCTTGGATGAGTTCAATACGGCTTATGGAAAGGTAAATGTTCTGTCCTTGGCATCTTGTAACAATGTCTACATAAATACGTCATAATAAATGTCTTGCCGAGTAACACTAAGATCCTTCTTTTGTAGATCAGTTTCTACATGTCAGTCGAAGTGAGGCAGACAGTCATGACGTTCCTCTTTACGAGTTGGATCTCAGATCTGTACTCATTTACATCAGAGGAGATTTCACAGTTTGGGGCAAAATTCAAATACTTCCTTGCAGGCATCAGGAGGGAGACTGTCATAATAATCCCATTGTCTATTAGCTGCAATGTCTATGAGGCTATGTAAGTATGTCCAGCTATAATCTTGCAATATGAGTACCACCAAGGTGTGCCTAATGTTAGATGGTGCCCAAGTTAACCACGCCAAAGGTCAGCCCTGTGTATTAGTGTATAGCCAGATGCCTCATGAGGTCAACCTACGCTCACCAATAAAAGTGCAATTTTGCAGTAAAATATTCCAAACATTGACCATCTTGGGTGGATGTAGCATGGCTGCATGGGGCCAGCTATGCCATCTCGCTGTGCCCTTAGTCATCAGTCACATAATGCCAGCCAGTTAGGCGTTTGAAGAGCAGTAAAATTATGGTGGTCTTAGAGGAAAGGAACCAAGGTTGTAGTGGAGAATGTTTTTCACTCGTTGTACAACTAATTGTGTATCTTTTTCCTCAGCTTTTCGGCATTTAGCAGTGTCTTAGGTGACTTATCAGATGACGTTGCTCGGTTTATTTTTGATACAATTATTAATTATCTCAACGCCAAATATGATGGCTCCTCAGGTGACCTACTAGCTAAACCTTAAGCTAAAATTTGTCCTTAAATAAAAATAATTTGTGATATTAACCATTTTCTTCATGGTTCTCTAGATGTTTGCGGAAGCTTGTATAATTCCACCATAACCTACGTGCAGTATATCTTCTTTGACTTTTTGAAATATGCAACATTCTATGAGTTGGAGCTCTATTACAGAGAATTCAATGTGGTAGGTCTTCTGTCTAACTCTACATACATATAGGGGCAGATTTATCAAGACCAGAGTTTTAGACACCAGTCTTAATAAGCCCTTGCGCTGGCGGTGGATCACCAAAGTTATGAAGAGGCGTGGGCTGACCAGGGAAGAAGTTGCAGATTCTGCCGCAACATGGCGTGCAAAGAATCTGTGCCAGATATAAGCCACAAAAGTGGCGTATATCTGTTCGTAAATAACCCCTATAGAACACACCTGACGTTGTGATAATTGGCTCCACAATGGCTACTAACATCGAATAGCAGCCTTTGATTGACTTCCAGCTTATTGACCCACATTGACGGAATTGTGAATTTTGTCTTCTAATTTTCCTTTCCTCTAGTATGAAATCCTATACAAGTTGAGTGGTCCACAACTGGGTAACCTGTTCATTAATAGCACTGCTATACAAGATGAACTTGAAGCAGTCCAGATTCTGGTGGAACTTGGGAAACGTGGCTACACAGAAATCTCTAGTTTTATGTTCGAGTGTACAAAGTTGGCCAACGAGGTAAGATTTTATAGATGATGGTGATATAAGTGAAAGTACAGTGAACTATCTGGGGTGGCCTTCTCAAAGAAGAGGCCACTATACATGGGATATAGGAGAAATGCAAACTCATCAAAGTAAAATCTGGTCTAGATGGGAGCGGTCTTCCAAAAGAGATTTAGAAAAGTTTACTGTATCACATTGCCAGTACTCTTAACTTTAGGATGGTTTCTCTGTCCCTTTGGCAAATATTATCTTCACATTCTCTACTTTTTTGGCCATTTCTTCTCTAGAAAAACATCAAGACATTACCAGACTCCAACATCCAGTATATTCTTTATTTGACTGTCTGGAACCAAATAGTTCAAAATCTGAAAACTCCTGCTGATTTCTCATACTGGTTTTCGATGAACCTGCAACTTATTATCTCCAGCGTTCCTACCACAGCTATTGAAGCCCTCATAGTTAACGACTGTGACTCTCAACTCCACGTGTAAGTTTTTATCTTTGTTTTTGTCATTGCAGAAGCATGTTCTGTTTTAGAAAAAGGTCCAAGACGGTCTGTATAGGATATTGTCGCATATTCATGCTAAGGGTGTCTGTTTTTCCTTATGTAGGGTTGGAGCTTTCTCTAAAGCATATGACCAACTGGATAAACACCAAAGGGACTCCGTATTTGGGCAAATCACAGCATTTAACAGAAAACAGAAAAATAGAGGTACTATATTAAAAATAAAGTCATACAGTTCTGAACTATATTGCCATTGGAAACAGTTGTCATTTCCCCACAACTTCTTAGCTGTATCTCCCAAACTATAACTCGCCTTGACAGGCTACAGCTAGAGAACTTCTGTTTGACCACTGGTTTAAGCCATTGTACCCAGAATTGGTATAAGATGAGGAAATTATCAAATCCACCCGTAATTGATTTAAAATTAGACCATTTTTTATACTCTAGGAGGCAGAACATAATATTCAAAACTACGTCACAGCATCCATATAACAATTAGCAATTTTCTTGTCACTTTTAATTTTTTTTCTTCTGAAATTGCCTTTCCCAGGATCTGCTTGTGGGACAGAGTCTGAAAGCAGCAGTGAATGGATACAATATTACTACGGACCTTATGTAGCATATGCTACACTTCAGGAATTACAGGAATACAATGCAAACTTCAGCGTGGTAAAGTCCTTTATATTTATGTATTGCAGATAAGTGTGGGGGTCTGTCTCCATTTCATTGTTTTGTGATAGCTCCTGGTATTGGGGCGATACAGACTTTCAATGAGGCTGATCTCACCTATATTACATGATTTGCTCTTTAGGTCGACGCTCTGTACGTACTGTCTGGTGTGCAAATTGCAGACTATGCTATTCAAATTAAAGCATTCAGGAGTGAGGAGTCAACTGTTGTCATCTTTAATGGCTTGGTTTCGACACAGAAAGTGCAAGACTTTTTGGGACACCTAAACAATGTCTCTGCGGTAGGTTTCCTACAAACCCAAATCATTCAGTGGCTCTGTGGGGGTGGTTGACAGCAAGTGTTCAATTCCTCTACAGCGCTCCCACAAGGAATATGTAGCATTACTGTACATGGTTCCCTTTGAAATCAATGGGCTGCCCATGTTAAGGAGTTTTCAGTCATTTTCGTATTGATGGCCTCTCCTCAACACAGCTCATCAATATGAGATCTCCGGTGAGCGCTGAGGCCTCCTCATAGCTTACCAAGCACAGCGCCATCCATTGTATAGTGGCTGTGCTTGGTATTGCAGCTCAGCCTCATTCACTTTAATGGGACTGAGCTGCGCTTAGGCCACGTGACCAATGAACGTGGCGTCATTGGCCTAGGAAGAGGTTAATGAACAGCCAAAGCCTCTTCATACAGCTGATTGGCAGGGGTCCTGAGAATAGGCCATCAATACCAAAACCCCATTAAAATAGCTTGGTCTATTGATTCAGTGTTATGAGTTTACTATATGTGTGCTCATTGTATTGCAGGACGATCTTAAACTCAGTCCATACGTGGGTGTGATCCTTTCAAAAACTTTTAAGATAATCTCTGATGACTTTTTGAACTTCAAACAAGAAGATTGGGCTTTATGGACCCAGAACATCCTACAGAATATCCTCTTTTCTATCAATGCAACTGATTTACAGCTCATCCCCTTCCCCCTGTCCTGTGCATCCTATCAGGAAATGTAAGTGAAAACTTTTATTGTAATGGACAGTAGATGGTGGACAAGAGGCGTCAGGGCAATTAAACGTTGTCTAGAAACCTGAATGAAACAATATAGTAATTAACCATTTGGAAGAAATAACCTTAGGCCTCATGCACACGAACGTATTTTGTTTCCGTGTCCGTTCCGTTGTTTTTGCGGAGAGAATGCAGACCCATTCATTTCAATGGGTCCGCAAAAAATGCAGACAGCACACTGTGTGCTATCCGCATCCGTATGTCTGTTCCGTAGCCCCCCCAAAAAAATATAACATGTCCTATTCTTGTCCGTTTTAGGCATTGTTACAATGAAACCGTAAAAAAAAATGGATGGCATACGGATCCGCAATTTGTGGACCGCAAAACACATATGGTCGTGTGCATGTAGCCTAATTCTCATGGCTAGCCCTGACTCCCATTGTTTTTTCTTACAGAATAAGTGGCTTAAACAATGTCTTTGATAAGATGACAGAGGAAACCAAACAGGCTGTGTATGACAAATGTATACAACCCCAGCTCAGTAATGCCCCCGTCCAAAATGGTGAGTCTAAGGGCCGCTCTATGGAACATTTCTAGTTCTTCAGTCTACAAAGTTTCAATTTTCAGCTTTGGACTATAAAAAAATAAAAAGATCTGTTTGAAAATCTGGCTACTGCTGTCAGCCGCGTAGAGTAGAAGAATGGAACGTGTTACAAGGAAGGTAGCTTCATACTTAGCAGGGCGATGTATATGCAGTGACAGATCGATTGGAAGATATATCAGAAATAGATATGAGATAGATTCTAGATAAGATAGATATGAGATAGATTTTGGATAGATACAGTAGATATTAGGCTAATTTCAGCTATTGAGATTCGTCATAGGATCTTAATACCGGAGGAAGATGCTTCAGTTTTGTCCCCATTCATTGTCAATGGGGACAAAACTAAACTGAACGGAACGGAGTCCACCAGAATGTATTCAGTTCTATTTGGTTGCGTTCCCATGACGCACGCAAAAGTGCTGCAGTGTTTTTGAGTGCGTCATGGGATACTGATCAAGATGGATCCGTCATGAAACACAATGAAAGTCAATGGTGATGGATCCGTTTTTTCAGACACAAAATAAAACAGATCCGACGCCCATTGACTTACAATGGATTTAGTGATGGATCTGTCTTGTTTATTTGGGATATAATACAACCAGATCCATTCAGAACGGATGCAGACGATTGTATTATATACTGGATGTGTTTTTGCATGATGGATCCAGCAAAAACGCAGATGCGAAAGTAGTGATAGATAGATATGAGATAAATAGATATGAGAGATAGATAGATAGATAGATAGATAGATAGATAGATAGATAATAGATAGATAAATAGATATGAGATAGATAGATATGAGAGATAGATAGATAGATAGATAGATATGAGATAGATAGATAGATAGATATGAGATAGATAGATAGATAATAGATAGATAGATAGATAGATAGATAGATAGATATGAGAGATAGATAGATAGATAGATAGATACATATGAGTTAGATAGATAAATAGATATGAGATAGAGAGATAGATAGATATGAGCGATAGATGATAATAGATAGATAGATATGTGATATATAGATATATAGATAGATAGAAGATAGATAGATAGGAGATAGATAAATAGATATGAGATAGATAGATAATAGATAGATATGAGATAGATAGATAGATAGATAGATAATAGATAGATAGATATGTGATATATAGATATATAGATAGGTAGAAAGATAGAAAGATAGATAGAAGATAGATAGATAGATATATGGTATTATAGGTATAAGATACACACAAAGTAGATAGGTTTGAAATAGACAGAGATGATATATACGCCTCCACCATTATAAATTGACACATTATAATGTGATTTAAACTATATTTTTTTAGGCGCACGTTGCGGTCAACAATCACAAAGGTCTCAAGAATGGGTATATGTGAACTTTGGCGAGTTTTCTATATATGCAAATATTACAGTATTCGCATCATGGAATATAAACTTTAAGATTGTAAGTATCTTCCGAAAGCAGCCAGGTCTACCTATTCTATTCGGTAGATATTATACGTGTCTCTTGCTTTACTCTAGACGGAAGTCATCCAAACTTTGAGCATCGATCAACTGGCAGAAGTTGCTGTAGATAAAATTGATCAAGAAGACATTGCTTGCCAAGTGGCGGGCAGAGTGCAGCAGCTTGGGGTTGAAGATGCGTACGTTTTTCTTGACACTTTCTATACATCCTTCCAGGTACAATAGCTCCTTATTATATTAAAACAACCTTGAAGAACCAATGCTCCTTTGTCAGCTTGTACGATTGATTTTGTTAAGATGCGTCTTCTCACATTGTCATGTCGTTTGTGTCTTGTAGTCCAGGAATGCACAGATTACAAACATAGAAATTGGCTACAAGTTCCTGTCGGCATCGATTTCTGCCATAAAGTCTGCATTTTCCAGCTACAGCGCTGGTAACTGGGAACAGCTGTTCTCCACCAGGCTACAACCTTTCTTGTTCAGCATTGATGCCGCACAGTTGACAACCATCTTGGCTTCTGTTGACTGTAATGGTTACGCTGTGGTGTAAGTAGCACCTTCACCTGTTCATGGAGGACAAGGTTCCTTTTCCATCTAGGTTCCTTTTCCAATGGCTGTACCTTTCATTGACAATCTATCAACCTGTCAACCCAATGACCCCACTGGTTGATTACTTAAAATCTTTCCAGTTTATATCTGAGTGTAGAGGATAGAAATTTGTAGCGTAGACCTAACAAAGGAACATCATGAATCCATAGGGAAATCTTATGTAGAGAGACACCTTCTATGGGTTTCCAGTAAACTGTAAAGACCATGTTGTGTAGAATTTTCTATGTTAGAGTCTTACTAATGTGGTAGATTCTCCTATCTGCATCAAAAAGTAGATTGTGGGGCTCAGCAAAGCCAATACAATAATGGGTTGGTGAATTTTCAGCTTCAGGCTAGTGCTCCGTGAAGAAATATGGCCACTTGTGACTCTGGTTAAAATGTGGCACTATCATTGCATGACCCAAGGTTTCTTTTTGAATTCTGACCATGTCTCAATTCTCCTGACATTGAGGTCACCTGTGACTAATTATACTGCCAACATTTTACCACGACTTGTAGGAGACTAAATGCATGAGTCTAATGGTACTTACGGAAGACTGGATATCTCCTTAAGGCCTCTTTCACATGAGTGAGTTTTCCATCAGGGTACGATGACTGAAGCAAACGGATAGGACTGAATCCTGACCCATTCATTTCAATGGGTCTGTGCACATGAGAGTTGTTTTTCACGTATTATTTCTGCGTTCAGGAAAAATCGCAGCGTGTTCTATATTCTGCGTTTTTCATGCAGCTCTGGTTCCATAGAAGTGAATGGGGCTTTTGCGTGAAAAACAGATTGCATCCAGATGCAATGCGTTTTTCACTGATGGTTGCTAGGAGATGTAGTTTGTTTTTTACGAGTGTGAAAAATGCATCAAAAACTGATTGCACCAGGGCGGAAAAAACTTAAACACAGATAAAACTATCAGTTTTTTCCTGAACATACCCTGACACAATCCGTATCATTCGTGTAAAAGAGACCTAATGACTGCGTCTGGAATCTGGCCTTCGTTTAATGAGACTATATTTTATTTTTCAAAACTAGTGTAAGAAGTCTGGATTCTGTATTTGATGAACTTTCCGCCGACAGCCAAAAAAGCCTTTATGGAGTCTTACAAGATTTCCTCAACAAACATTCATCAGAATTAGGTAAGTTTTATGTTTAATACTCAAGACGAAGAAGAGCGGCTTGTTGTTGTCCCCAACCCAACCCACCCCTGGTATACATGTCCATCTGCCCCTTCACAGCTTCCATATACATATGACCTTGAAATAAAAGATTCTCTTACATCTCCAGGTGCCTGTCCCGTGAGCGAAGAAAGCAGCATAAACAGCAGTACCAGACTTTTTGGAAAATTCATTAAATTTGTAGACTATACAGATTTAACCAACTGGATAGTCAATTTTGATGGGGTGAGTGTACTCTATTCTTTAGAATTTTGAATGGTAATTATAGAAATTGTCTCCAGAAACCATGTACAAACAAATTTAGGCCTCATACACACGGCTGTTGCCCGTATTGTGGCCGGCAGAACCGTGGTTTTCGCTCTCAGGAAACCCTTTTAAAGGAACATATTGTTAGCTCTCAGGCAATGGTGGGATAAAGCTTAAACAACAGGAGGCTACAATTGCAGATAGAGCAATGCGGGAGGGGTGGACAATGCAAGAGTCTCCAGCGGTGGTGTGAAAAATATAGTATCCCCATCTTTTTTGGTATCTGTAACTTTTAGAGAAATTTTCGTCCTTACTGAGTACTTAGTATGCCACTTTTCTTCACTGTACCACGTACTGTAAAATGTTTCAGGCAATAAAAGAGTTAATTCTTCAATATGTTTTATTTGTCTGCAGCTGTCCGCCATTGATTTACTGTCACCTGAACAGAAAGCCAACCTTGCTTTTAGTGGAGCCATACTGACCGATGCCACCAAAGCCGAAGTCTTTGTCAGCAATATAATGACTTTGTCTTTTGCACAGTTAGACATTTTCCTGTCTATTTTCCAGGCCATTGGAGATCAGGCAAGTAGTAAAAAATATTTGATATCAATGTTCTATCTATTTATCTATCTATCTATCTATCTATCTATCTATCTATCTATCTCATATCTATCTATTTATCTATCTATCTATCTATCTATCTATCTATCTATCTATTATCTATCTATCTATCTCATATCTATCTATCATCTATCTATCTATCTATCTATCTATTATCTATCTATCTATCTATCTATCTATCTATCTATCTCATATCTATCTATCTATCTATCTATCTATCTATTTATCTATTATCTATTTATCTATCTATCTATCTGATATCTATATATTATCTATCTATCTATCTATCTCATATCTATCTATCTATCTATCTATCTATCTATCTATCTCATATCTATCTATCTATCTATCTATCTATCTATTATCTATCTATCTATCTATTTATCTATCTATCTATCTCTCTATCTCATATCTATCTATCTATCTATTATCTATCTATCTATCTATATATCTATCTATCTATTTATCTATCTATCTCTCTATCTCATATCTATCTATCTATCTATCTCTCTATCTCATATCTATCTATCTATCTATCTATCTATATATCTATCTATCTATCTATTTATCTATCTATCTATCTATCTATCTATCTCTCTATCTCATATCTATCTATCTATCTATCTATCTCATATCTATCATCTATCTATCTCCTATCTATCTATCTATAACGAAGAAAGTAAGGCAGCACTCCGGTCTTCTAGTGAATAGGTGAATACCTTTATTACACCCAAAGTGCTGCCTTACTTTCTTCGTTATAAATTCATCGTTCCATGTCCTAGGAACAGTTGGGGATCTGCACCTGGCATACCAAGGGAGTGCTGCTGTTTATTTTTTCTTCTTTTATCTATCTATTTAACTATCTTTATATCTATCTATTATCTATCTCATATCTATCTATCTATCTATCCATCTAATATCTATCTATCTATCTATCTATCTCATATCTATCTATCTATTATCTATCTATCTATCTATCTATCTATCTATCTCATATCTATCTATTATCTATCTCATATCTATCTATCTATCTATCTATCTATCTATCTATCTCATATCTATCTATCTATTATCTATCTATCTATCTATTATCTATCTATCTATCTAATATCTATCTATCTCATATCTATCTATCTATTATCTATCTATCTATCTATCTATCTATCTATCTCCTATCTATCTATCTATCTATCTATCTATCTATCTATCTATCTATCTATCTATCTATTATCTATCTATCTATCTATCTCATATCTATCTATCTATCTATCTATCTATCTCCTATCTATCTATCTATCTATCTATCTATCTAATATCTATCTATCTATCTATCTATCTATTATCTATCTATCTATCTATTATCTATCTATCGATCCATCCACTTCAAATCTTTCTACATAAATGATATATGTCCCTGCTTTTATACATATACAATTCTCAATAGATTTTTTTATTATTTTTCTGTACAGAACAACATAGCCTTCTTACCAAACGCTCAGATCCAAGCCTCACTATTCAGCGCAATTTTTGGAATCGCTTCACAGCAGTTTTCTGGATTTTCTAATGAGCAATGGAGCAAATATTTTCACTACAAATTTAACCTCTTCCTATCCAGCATCACTGAAAGCCAAGTTCAGCAGATACCTCTGGGCATTAGCTGTGCCGCCTTCAAATCTGTGTAAGAAAAAAGAATCTCTAGAATGTTTATCAGTAGAGATAAGTCAGAGCAAGTGGACTTGTATTTGTTTTTCCCTTGAAGACGTTTCTCCATTCGTCTGGCGGCTTTCTCAATGAGAATCGATTGTACGATAATTCTCCGGTGATTCTAATTGAGAGAGCCAGTCTGATGACTAGAGAAACTTCTTCAAGGGAAAAAAATACATCAAGTCCAGTGGCTCAGACTTATCACTAATAACATACTATGACCTGAATAAATGAGAACCTTCAGACATCTCTAGAACATTATATACTATAAAACCTTCCCAAAATACCACCTCATTGAGAAGACCACCTCTTGTCAAGACCAAATTTCCCTGTAACTGATAATTCTCTTATATCTTTTGCAATCCTCTAAAAAAAAAAAATTAGCAATATTGAAGGGAAGGGTCATCTCAAAGAGGTTTCACTGTAAGAATAACTCAACGTCATGTGAAATGGAGTAGCTAACCCATGTGTTTGAATATATAATGTCTATTTACATGTGTCAAAGGCCGCTTAGTTTACCGTTTCTCAAAGTTGGATTTCTGACCACACGTTTAAAGATGCAATTAGAAACCACCCCACCCATTGCCTGTGGTGGTCATTGCCACTCAACTCTATTCAGGTGATTGAGGCTGTACTGCAATGCCAAGCATAGCCTATGGAAAAGGGCGGCACTGGTTGTGCCACAAAACGTAGATAGTAACATAGTTTGTAAGGCTGAAAAAAGCCCTTCGTCCATCCAGTTCAACCTGTTCTCCTGCAAGTTGATCCAGAGGAAGGCAAAAAAAACCTCAAGAGGTAGATCCTATTGAAAACCACAGATAACACAATGATATATATGTGACATGTCATATGGGATTTTCTAGTTATTGATATTTTACTTATTTCGCTTTTTCTTAGAATATCTGGGCTTAGCAGCCATTACAATGCACTAAATGAATCTGCGCAAACAGCGTGCTTTCAGTACGCGAAGACCTACCTCAATGTCAATAAACCACCCAGTGGTAAGAAGACAAGTGTCCTCCCATCTGTTCACATAACGTCTCTTTACCTGGAGATTGCTTATAATATATTTTGTATTATTCTAAGGGCCGGCATGTCCTGCAAGTTCAGGAGGCAGCGGTGAATGGCTTCAGATGAACTTTGCGTTATTTAGTGAAATTGGCACTATTGAAGACATTAAAGATGTATACCCAGGCTTTATTTTTGTAAGTATCCATTACAATATATATGATAGATTTATAAACTAAATAGACAGATAGATAGATAGGAGTTAGATAGATATGAGATAGATAGATAGATAGATAAATATATAGGAAAGATAGAAATACAGACAGATATGAGATAGAGAAATAGATATACTGTATTGATAGATAGATAGATAGATAGATAGATAGATAGATAGATAGATAGATAGATATGAGATAGATAGATAGATAGATAGATAGATAGATAGATAGATAGATAGATATGAGATAGATAGATATGAGATAGATAGATATGAGATAGATAATAAGATAGATAGATAGATAATAGATAGATAGATAGATATTAGATAGATAGATATGAAATAGATAGATAGATAGATAGATAGATAGATAGGAGATAGATAGATAGATAGATATGAGATAGATAGATATGAAATAGATAGATAGATAGATAGATAGATAGATAGATAGGAGATAGATAGATAGATAGATAGATAGATAGATAGGAGATAGATAGATAGATAATAGATAGATAGATAGATAGATAGATAGGAGATAGATAGATAGATAGATAATAGATAGATAGATAGATAGATAGATAGATAGATAGATATGAGATAGATAGATAGATAATAGATAGATAGATAGATAGATAGATAGATAATAGATATGAGATAGATAGATAAATAGATAGATAGATATGAGATAGATAATAAGATAGATAGATAGATAGATAGATAGATAAATAGATAGATAGATATGAGATAGATAATAAGATAGATAGATAGATAGGAGATAGATAGATGTTTCCTTTTACACTAATGAGCAAATGTTTTACTTCCTTTCCTATTAGACTGATGCAATCGCAGAACTTACTGCTGAGCAGTTGGGTTACTATGTGGCCAATGGTCAGGTCTTGTCAGAGAAGGCCCAAGTTTCAAAGGTGATGGGTGGAATAACTAGTGCAACTATTGAAGAATTCGTGGATGCATTTAATAAAGGAATGATAATGGTAAATGGTAGATTCATTTTTGATGTTTTATTCTTCGTGTATCTTCTTACAGTTGATTCTTCTAGTGATATCTATCTATCTATCTATCTCATATCTATCTATCTATCTATCTATCTATCTATCTAATATCTATCTATCTCATATCTATCTATCTATCTATCTATCTATCTCATATCTATCTATCTATCTATCTATCTATCTATCTAATATCTATCTATCTCATATCTATCTATCTATCTATCTATCTATCTCCTATCTATCTATCTATCTATCTATCTATCTCATATCTATCTATCGATCTATCTATCTATCTATCTCCTATCTATCTATCTATCTATCTATCTATCTATCTATCTATCTATCTATCTACAGTAGCTATCTATTTATCTATATTATTCTTTAAATCAGTTGTTACATTCTTTGAATTTAACCTTTAGCAGTAAGGTAATAGTATTGTGCTCTTTGGTTTTCTGTTACAGTCTGGCATCACACAAATAACTAACATCCAGGTGAAAAAGTTTTTATTGGGAGAAATCTTCTGTAAGCTCGGGTCCATCTTGCCATTATTCACAAACAATGACTTTTTGACCTGGTTCCAAGATAGACTCAAGTTTTTTATCTCCTCAATTGATGCCAGAGCCCTTGGATTCATATCCCTTGATATCTCCTGTGACTCTCTTGCGTCTATGTAAGTAGAGCATTTTACACTAATCATGCCTTCTTGTATAACTCTTAGCTGCAGGCTGACCTGTCTTTTGTACCAAACAGCATGGCGCCTTTGAATACAGTGCAGAACCCAGAGAACCCTGATGCTATATTCAACTTTGCCAAATCAGTTCTAATGACCCAAAAATCATCCTTAAGTAAGTCAAATTGTACCATAACCAGCAAATAACGGCATATCTATACCAATGACCTCAGCCTGTGGATCTCCAGCGACTGTGAGACCCCCAATATACTTGACAGCCTCCATGAGTTGGAGATCCACAGGTTGGAGACCACTGATCCCTGTAACAAATCAGTAAGGTTTCAGTTTTGCCGCATCTTCAGAAAGCATTTCAACAAAATCTATTTTCTTTTTCATTTTAGACCTTTTCTTTATGTAATATTAAAAAAAATCTGATAACTAAATACATAATTTTTTGTGATCAGGTGTTGCCTGTACTAGTGCTGACCTGAACTCAAGATTATGGCTACAAAAATACATCGGGAAGTACATTGCTTCAGGAACATGGCAAGACATTAAGTCCTTGTACCCGAATTTCCAAGTGGTGAGTAATGATTTCATGGTTTTCAGTTCTCTATGATACATTACGTCAGACTACTGTAGGTGCTTCATACTACTCTCCTAGTCTTTCCTATTGGTCCTCTCATTAGTCTTCTCCTGTTCTTCAGTGTCTCCTTCTCCAATACTTCCTCCACTCCTTCTCAGATCTCTATCATAATCCATACATATTATGACTTTATAAGGTCCTTTCAATTGTTTTCTTCTCTTCTTCAGTTTCTCCTTCTACAGTACCTCCTGCACGCCTTCTCGGATCTCTACTATAAGCCATACATATTGTGATTTTACATGCCCGCTTGATAAGTCTTCTCTTCTTCTTTAATTCATCTGGTAATCTAATAGAGTAATTTAATCTTTCCCCACAACCTCTCAGATCTGTGTATTAAGCCTGCATATTGTGACTTTATAACGTCCTCTCAATAGTCTTCTCCTCTTCTTCAGTCTCTCCTTCTCTAGTTCTTCCACAACATTTTCTCAGATGTCTATTTTAAGCCATATAATATTATGACTTATCTAACTCCTCTCAATAGCCTTTTCTTTTTCTTCAGTCTTTCCCTCTCCAGTACTTCATCCACACCTTCTCGGATCTCTATTCCAAGCCATAAATATTGTGACTTTACAAAGTCCTTTCAATAGTCTTCTCCGTTTCTTCAGTGTCTCCTTCTACAGCACTTCCTCCACACCGTCTCAGATCTCTGTTATAGGCCATACATAACTTTACATGGTCCTCTCAATAGTCTTTTCTTCTTCAGTCTTTCCTGCTCTAGTACTTTCTCCACACCTTCTCGGATCTCTATTTCAAGCCACATACATATTGTGGCTTTACAAGGATCTCTCAATAGTCTTCTCATCTTCTTCAGTCTCTCCTTTTTTGGTACTTCCTCCACATCTTCTCATATCTTTGTTATAAGCCATATATATTGTGACTGCACATAGTCCTCTCAATAGGCTTCTCCTCTTCTTCAGTCTCTCCTTCTCTAGTACTTCCTCCACACCTTCTCAGATCTCTATTTTAAGGCGCATATATTGTGACTTTTCAAGGCCACTAGATAGTTTTTTCCTCTTCTTCAGTCTCTCCTTCTCTACTACTTTTTCCACAACTTCTCGGATCACAATTTTAAGCCATGCATATTGTGACTTTACAACATCCTCCTAATAATCTCTTGTTTAGTCTCTCCTTCTCTAGTACTTCCTCTACTCCTTCTCAGATCTCTACTATAAGGCCTCTTGCACACGACCAAATGGCTTTTTTAGTATTTTGCGGTCTGCAGAAAACGGCTCCGCAAAAAAATACGGATGACATCCGTGTGCATTCCGTTTTTTGCGGAATGGAACAGCTGGCCCCTGATAGAAGAGTACTATCCTTGTCCGTTATGTGGGCAATAATAGGACATGTTCTATCTTTGAACAGAACGGAAAAACGGAAATGGAAGGCATACGGAGTACCTTCTGTTTTTTTTTGCGGATCCATTGAAATGAATGGTTCTGTATACGGTCCGTATACAGAACCCAAAAAACGGAACGTAAACGGCAAAAAAAAAAGTTTGTGTGCAAGAGGCCTAAGACATACATATTTTGACTTTACAAGATCCTCTCAATAGTCTATTCTACTACTTCAGTCTCTCCTTCTCCAGTACTTATCCCACACCTTTTTGTATCTCATCTTGTGACTGAAAGGTCCTCTTGATAGTCTTCTTTTCTTCAGTCTCTCCTTCTCTTATTCTTTCTTCACATCTTCTCAGATCTCTATTTTAACCATACATATTGTGACTTTATAAGGTCCTCTCGAAAGTCTTTTTCTCTTCTTCAGTCTCTCTATCTCTAGTACTTTCTTTACACCTTCTCAGATCTCTATTTTAAGCCATACCTGTGTGACTTTACAAAAAAAAGTTACAAAAATATGACCACTGGAGAACTACAGGTAACTGCCCTCTAAGTTATATCCTGGTGCATTAATATATATGTGTGACATGTCAGAAAGCCTGAGAAAATGCAATATTAGACCTTTTTAGTATATCTGACAATTTCTCAAAAATAATATTTTTTACAGTGGGTTATTTAAGCTCAGGTTCCTTTCAATACTTATTCTCTGCCTTTTGCACTCTACTCTAATGCTACCTCAGGTTAGTTCTCTCCCCCTCTTCAAACTCGCTCTCTTTGGTACTTGATCTGTGCCTTCTCAGCCCTCTGATCTTTCCTTTAAGCCATGAATAGTGTGACTTTACCAATAATTTTACAAAAAATTTGACAATTCGAGAGCCACCGGTTAGAGATGACTACTCTACATTTTATGCCCTGCTGTGTCCTCAAATGTTCATATCAACCCCGAAAGTTTAGGTAAGATGTTTACTATACAAATGATATTTCTTTACACAATTTTTCTTTTTCTAGATGGAAGTTACAGATCTCTTGACTCGAGTCCAACTGGCTGATGCCTCTGCCACTAGCTCCATAATCAGCAATTACACAGCAGTCTCCACTTTGCTCTTCTCATTCAGTGGCAGTTTGGATGATTTCGGTGCTTACTTAGATACATTTCAAAACTACGCGCTAAAGGTCAGATTTAATAATAAATAATACATTCAAATACTTAAGTGCCCTTTGACCTCTGGTTCATCCAACCAACCGTTTCGAGTTTTTATTGGGGAATCATAACATCCCAACACCATGTATTACGTTAGGAGATTCTACAACTGCAAATGGTGACAACTACCTAACACAAAGTTGTCCCAGCCCCATCCCTATGACTAAATTGATGGCAACATAGATATAATTAAGGCATATCAATCATTGTAACTTTTAAAAAAGTGTGTAGTACGTGTGAATATATTTATTTATATGTATACCTTTTAACTGAAAGTAGCATCTCCTATACTTCCCAGTAGCCTGCACTTCCTCTTTGCCTCAGTGGCTGAATGTCATTGTGTTCTGTGAGAGGGGAAGGGGGAGCAGTGGGGAAAGACATAAGAGTAGTCCTTACATCACCCCAGGAAGAGCCCAGCCATTTAGAATGGAAGGGGGGAGAAAACGTACATTTGTCAGAAACTGAGGGAAGGCCAAAGATGCGATATCTGCTGATGTCTAAAGAGGGATTCACTAGAGACCAAGATGAGGATAGAGGACAAGTCTTCTTCTCCTCCCTCACCCACATGTTTTAGTTTACCATGAGTATTAGATCACCTTCAATATTGCGTTTTATGTTCACAATTCTTTTCAGAATCCAACTCTTCTATCGCCTAAAATTAAAGAAGCCATTCTTATGGCCGTTGCTGATGCTTTATTTCCACTTGTCGGTTCTTTGAGCGTGCAAGTAACTGAAGAGTGGCTAAACAGAATCAGTTTTCTGCTTCCTGCCATCAACTCCACCATACTGGGTGAAATTCCATTGGCAATCAGCTGTGATAAATATCAACTCTTGTAAGTAGATCCGTATAATGAATATTTACAATGGCAATTTCCCAGCACCAATGACTTACTTACAGTAGACTATGTATATGTGCACAAGGGGGCTTGATATATAATACAATATTGGTTTCCTGCAATCATTACTAGGGTGGGAAGTTATCAGCATATGGTTTTGTACTGCTGAAATCGGACGTAAAGAGATGTTACCATCAGGGACACAACCCCTTGGGCGATCACCTCGGGTTAGCGGCTGATTTTGCAGAGGGAAGCCAAAACCAGCCAGGCAGTCCATGAGATGCTCTTACAGAGCTAGTGGGAAACCCCCTCTTTGATGTTTATATGGTCTAATAGAGCATTTGTACAGGGGTTGTCCCATTAAGACAATTTATCCCTATCCACAAGAATAGGTCATCAGGGGTCCAACCAGTGGTGCCCCACTGTTAATGAGGATGCTCCCCATTTGAATGGAGCTGCAGACACGCATGCCTTTCCGTCCCTCTATTCAAATCTATGGGACAAGAGATAGCAAGCGCTTGGCTATGTCTGGCAGACCCAGAGAGCTGAATGAAGCAGCATCTTGCATGCATGATTGCCATTGCCATGATTGCTACCCTACCTCTATGGTAGCTACTTACTGTATATCTAAATCCAATGAATTAACCATGGGGTCTAGATATACTATAGCCAAAACCAGTACACTAGATTTGACGGATTTAGCACCAATTTGGTAAGGGGGGAGGTGTTAAATACAATTCAAAGTGGATCTAACAAAGGTTACAATGGTATCAAACACCCACCCCATTTTGACAGCGTGGGGACTGGTGTATCTTACACCGCTGTGTCTTTCTTGCAGTGTGACAGCATTCGATGGTGTATACAATTCTTTAAAATCTACAACAAAGCAGGATATTGCAACCTTCCAGAAAAGTTTTTTGGTGAACAAATATACAATGGAAGGTAAGTAACGCTCGGTCTGAAGACGAGATCTATTCTATAAGTCTAGTCAGAAGGATTCAGCAGAGCACTGGGGCAGATTTACCAATAATATCTAATAGTAAGACAATGCAAATTTAGGGGGTAATGTATCAAGATCAGATTTTTTTGCCCTTTTTTTGGCATCTGCTCGGTTTGAAGCCAGTTTTTTTTTTAAACAAATTTACAAAATGGTGCACTTTATTGTTTAAACATTTTCACATAAAATACCTATGGATTTTTCAGTCTAAAGTCTAACCATATTTACTATAAGGGCTCCGTCAGGGGGGCAGGAGCACACTAGTGATTTTTCGTGCATCTCTTTTGCAAAAAAGTCGTAATGGTATATCTGGCTAAAAATGTAGCTCATAACATTTGTTCGGCCCTTAGTAAATGCAAACATCCAGCATACATCTGGTGCAAATGCCTACTCTGCTGACAAAACAGGCAAAATCAGTCCACTCTTCCGGCACAGAGCACCTGATACATTGCCCCCTGGGTCAGATTTATCACAGTTGCCGATGCTGGATGATAAATCTGGTGCATCTTTAGACTTATATTATTGAAATTCCGGTGCATTTTTAATAGAATATCTGCCCCGTTGGATGTAATTGATTTGCAGTACAGGTGCTACTCAGTTATCATCGTGTCCAAGGTGTTTTGTCCAGGCTTATAAACACATGGCTGCTTTCTTCTAGAAACTGCACGACGCCTGTCCATGGGTTGTATCTGGTTCTGCAGCTCAGCTCCATTGTAGAGAGCAGGACTGAGCTATAGCACCATATACAACTTGTGTGTAGGTGCGGTGCGGATGTTGGAATAAAGCAGACATTTGTTCCCAATTCTGGACAAACTCTTAATACCGCAGAACAGCTACTGATTGTCCTTGCTGTGTATACGTTGGTGGTCGGGACTTTAAAGATGGCGCCAGCTCCGCTTAGTTTCATACAGCAGGCACCCATGGCTATTGTCCGCAACCTGCATCTGAATGCTGAAAACCCAGAATCGTGCACTTCCGGGTATGCTCCGGCTCCCTCCGGCAGGGATCGGGGAAGCCAGACTGTGCTATCAGCATCCCCGGTCCTACTGTGTGACAGGAGGCTGCTGCTTAGTAATTTCTATGGAACCCCTGCCTGTAGAAATACAGTAAAATCCTCATAGACTCCAATGCTAATGCATTGGAGTCTATGAGAAAAGCGATCCGATGATTGTTTGTTATAGTTTCCTACTGGAACTATAAAAATAAGTGTAAAAAAATGTTTTTATAAATTTGAAAAAAAATTAGAAAAATAAAAAGATTCAAATCACCTTCCTTTCCCCAAAATGAAAAGAAAGTAACTGGTCAGTTTAATGATATAGGGAATGCCATAAAAACAATTCTGGAATTGTGTTTTTTTTGTCTAATTTCACCCCATTTACAATTCTATTTTCCCGCTTTCCACCACATTGTAGGCAACGGTCAATAGTGCCATTAGAAAGGGCACCTTGTCCCGCAAAAAACAAACCCTCATACAGCTATGTGAACAGAAAAATAAAAAAAGTTATGGCTTGGGGGGGTAGGGGCTGGGAGTAAGAAACTGAAACTAAAGAGAAACAGAAAATCGCCCGGTCATGAAAGGGTTAAAGTACCTATACATGGCTATCCATTAAGGGGCTGTTTGGGCCAGAGATATTGATGATCTATTCTCTGAATAGGTCATCAATATCAGATTGGTGGGGGTTCAACAACAGGCACCCCCCACTTATCAGCTGTTTCTAGTTGCCGCAACTTTCGCTCTGTTCTTTACAGCCCAAAACAGTTGATCGTGGGGGTGCCGGGTTTCGGACCCCCATGATCTGATATTGATGACCTATCCGGAGAATAGATCATCAATAGCTCTGGCCCAGAAAACCCCTTTAAAAGGTCAGTGAATTTTCAAAAAACTTTTGCTATGTCATGGAGACATATCAAAAGTTTTAATTGGTGGCGGTCTGAGCGCTGAGACCCCCATCATATGCTAAAACGAGGGGAGATAAGTGCTCACATAACACGCTCTCTCTCCTCGCTGCAGGAGATGGACTCAATAGAAGTGTATGGGCCCATTTTAATTCCGTCCTCTGCAGCAAGGACAGACAGCTCAATATGAGAGCGCTTCTCTTGTCTCATTCTACAAATCATTGCATTTAGACCCCCGCTGATCAAAATTTCTTATATGTTTCTATGACATATCAAAAGTTTTTTGAAAACTCAATGACTCTTTAAGGCCCCATGGACACGACTGTTGTTTGGGTCCGCAACTGCATTTTTTGCGGCTCGCATGCGGACCCATTCACTTCAAATGATGCGGACAGCACAAGGTGCTCCGTTCCGTGGCTTCGAAAAAAAAATAGAGAACATGTCCTATTCTTGTCCATTTTGCAGACAAGAATAGGCATATTTATAATGAGCCTTCCATTCCCTTCTGCAAATTGCCTAACGCACATAGGCGGCATCCGTTTTTTGTGCACCCGCAAGTTGCGGACCGCAAAACATGTTATGGTCGTGTGCATGAGGCCTTAGGCTACCTGTGCACATTGCCGCATATCCATGTTTTTCTGCATGGATTCTTGTGCGGAAAAAAACACAGTGTAATGCCTCATGCACAAGACCATGCCGTGTATTGCGGCACACCTAGAGGCTCAGCTCTCTCTGCGACTGCCGCTCCCCTTGCACTTTGATTGGCAGGGCCAGGTGTGATGACATTTACACGGCCTAGTTCTGTCAAGCGCAGAGGGCGCAGCAGTTGCAGAGAGAGCTGAGCCACTAGGTGTAACGGCAACGCCCCCATTGCTCCTAGAGGCTCATTTGTATATATTAAACATAATTTTTCTCAGCAATGCGGGCACATATGGACATGGGACCAACACAGATGTCTTCAGCTGCGAAGCGCACATACAACACGTCAGCCAGTGTCATAGGCACAAATCTGCTGACAGGTGTCCTTTAAAGCCTGGTGCATAATAAAAAAAATGTAGGTGGTGGACACTATATTCATCAAGTGGTTGCAGACATCTAAAAATGCCCCCATTCAATCGCAGTGTCACAGGGGCATTTACAGAATTGTTAAGAACATCTGAACTAATTCCGCATCGTATAATAATGGAAAAACCTCTAACCCCCTGATCAAGTGATTTTCCATTTTTTTGCTTTTTGCTCCCAGCTTGTTTTTTGCAAAATAAGTGGTACTTTCTAATGGCACCATAAAAATAAAAAAAATTGGGAAAAAAGCCATTTCTCCAGAGTTTTAGGGTTTAATTTTCACGATGTTCCCTATGTGATAAAACTGACCTGTTATCTTCACTCTGTGGGTCAGTATGATCACAGCAATACCACATTTTTTTTATAGTTTTTATTGTGTTTTAATAATAAAAAAAACTTTAGGAAAAAAGTCTTTTTTTGTTTGCATCCCCATAGTCCAACCCCCATAACTTTTTTATATTTACATCTACAGAGCTGTATGAGGGCTCATTTTTTTTGTGGGGGGATCTGTCATGATACATTGGCCTACATTTGCTAATGTGTCTGGACCTAGAATCTGTCTAAATAGTGGTGCAATTTTGGCACAATTTGATACAATTCAGGTTTCTTCAATCTTTTCGACTCCTATAAGTGAATCACTATAGGAGTGAATCATGGAGAAAGGGGCTTGCCATAAGATGCAACATTTTGCATCAAAATTGCACCAAAATTATGGCATAAAATGATGTCTCAACCAAAGCTAACCAATAGTTGGTATAGAGCTAGAAAAAATATCCCTGCCCGGACTTCTCATTAGCCTGAGCCCCTGTGAAAAATCTGGCGCAGATCTAGGCAGACTATCTAAGTAAGCTTACACCATCTATAGGCTTAGTAAATGTGGGCCACTGTGTGAACATCACATATTCTAGATAGACATTCAGCCTGTGCAATTAACAAAATTTCCAATTCAATGATGGCCAGCAGGGATATTGAGCAATGGATATACAAGGCAGATTAGAAAGTTGTATAGGTCCTGTAGGTCATAACAAACATGTACTACTGTGCTAAGACCTTAAGGTCATGAGAGATCTTGTGTTTTTTTTTTGTCACTAGAAGATGGATGTTCATTGGGAACCTCATCTACAGCTTCCTATATACAGAACAACATTGGACTTTTCTGTAAACAATTTACAGCCGCAGAAGTCATTCAATTTAACCCTGCCATATCAGAAGTAAGTTTTACGGAATTTTGCAATCTGTCGTAAGGAACAGAGATGAAAGGTCTTAACTGGAAGATTGTGCTCGACTCCTTTTCTCATTCCGACTGTCTTTCCCATCAGTGCTGTTTGGGCTTTTTCTGTTATAATGTGTTTTAATAACTATATTCTTGGATTTTTAATTACTGAAGGGAGGGGGGATGAGATTTGTTTTTTCTGTGGTTACCAATTCAGTAGCTGAAACAACTCAATCATGACCAGCGCTAACCCTGAAAACCTTCACTAAGTCCATCATCCACCACCCAATCCTTACTCTGACAAAGCCTCCATAAAAATGTTTCATCCAGGCAAAGTTTAATTTAATATTAATTTGTAACCACTTCCAATGTTCTGGAAATTCTTATATTATCCATTTAGTACATCCTACAGACCAGCATACTGCCATTCAAGGAGAACTACAAGAAAGTCTGAGCCCTATTAGTGTCTTTACCATATCAATGGTTTAGCTTGAAAATTAGTATCGGTTGGACTTATGTACCCATGCCAACACTTCACATTCCTGTGCTCAGGTAGCTCAGTAATATCCAAAATTTTTAAAGAAGACATTCATTTGTTGTCATTTGAGACGATGAAGCCTCAATATTAGATCCCTTATATTCAGGGGCGCAATTACAAGTCTTGCAGAGGCAGCATTTGACCACAGACCCTGAAGCATCCCAAAAGGTCCCTCTCCCTCTGTCCGTATGAGGAGACCAGTAATTTAAATTATGATAGTTGGAGGCTCTTTTGGAGATCTTGGATTGGGTCCAGGTTTGGACTCCATTTTTCAATTCTCTGGCTTGGGACATAATATAAACTTTTTAGATATGCAAAACCATTTAACTAGTCCAACAGAAGGACAATCAAAGAATCAGAAGTCAGTTCAGAGAATTGTCAAAGTCATTGTCCATCCATTTGCTTGTCAATTGAAATGTGAAGTCTGTCACAGTAGGCTGCCTAGACAGAGGATATTGTACGGAAGTACCAGAACCAAGAGTTTCGAACCATCCCGCAAAGTTCTGTATCTCAAAATGTTTAGTTTGATCAGTAGCAAAGCATTTTCATGTAAGATTGCAACTTTTCCTGCTACCTTTTTCTTACTGAATGTGTAACCTCTTACGTGAATGTGTAACCTCTTACGTAACCCCTATGAAGACCATCCTCCAACTCCCAACGAAGACGGAGATGATCCCTTTGGATGCATATGCAATACTATAGTTACATCCATTACCACTGCTGGCCTAGATATTATAATTATTTTTATTAATGGTCATTGTGGGACAACTCCATAATTTTCTGTATTTTCTCTATTTTCTATGTTAATAAATCAACAAGTGCAATTCAGGGCAAATAAAATCTTGAATTAAAGCACTAATCCATCTCCCACAGAAGATTTGTGCTATGAATTGTATTAGTGTATGAGCTACAAATATTGCCAAAGCAACAGAAGGTTGAATTATTATATTTGATCATTTCTGTCGTTGTCATGGTTAGCATCTCACCATATTAGTTGTTCATTGGCTGTACACCCTATACGACATTGCCAGTATTTTCATTATTGTCTGGTTTTTGTAGCTATCTATTTACTTACAATAAATATTCATTTAAAAAAGCAAAAAAAACGTCTTGGTATTTTAGTATCTTTCACGTGTTTTTTAGTTAAACAGTTCAATATCTTTATCTTCTTTATGTCAAAAAACTTTATGTCTAATTCAACTAACCCTGTTGCTACTGGTTAAACTAAACTGTGAGTTTACAACCTAACCTCGGTTGGTGAAATGGGTACTCATAACCTGGAAAGAAGGGTTAGAGTAGAGACAAGGGTTGACTACCTTTTCTAAAGACTATGTCAAAATATATTGTGGTGATGGCAAGATGTTATGACTTTTTGGTTAATCTAATGTCTACTGTATATTTCATTTTAACATTCTTTCCTGTTCTATAAATCACTTATTTGTCCTTGTATGGGTCATGAATATGATGGGGTTGTTTACAATTACATCGGGAATTAATGTTAAAGTGTAACTGTCATTCTTTTTTTATATGTGTAATGTATAGGGGCAGTGCTACTGACCATTTTTGTAATATACTTTAATTACTGAAATTGAACATTTCTTTTAGAAAAATAGCTCAAAAGTGGCCAATTTTGAGCCTTAGCAACGCTCCTCTGTCTTCTGTTTACATAACTGTGGAGACTTGCTCAACACTGACTGTGTTATGTAAACAGAAGACAGAGTAGCGTTGCTAAGTCTCAAAATGGGCCACTTTATAGCTATTTTTCTAATAGAAATGTACAATTTCAGTAATTAAAGCATATTACAAAAATGGTCAGTATCACTGCCCCTATACATTACAAAAATAAAAAAAGAATGACAGTTACACTTTAACGGTCACTCTTAGTTGGACTCTAAACCTAAAAAATGAAAAGAATACAACCAGGATACCAGACAGTAAAAAACTATCCAGTAGAATCATTACTGGTGGAGTCTAAAGAGGTTGAAAACACAAAAGATGGTGGGTCAACAAGCACTTAATAGTAAAAGAGAAGCCGAATTATGCACACATTACTTACTAATTGGAGCAGGTGAGGAGTCAAATTGGGCTCTTCAAAAAGTTTGAAGATGTTTCTCCAATCCTTTTAGTGAACTTTAGCACAACATCTTTTAGATTTTTTTTTCATGATTTAGAATAACCACTAGTAGGTATTAATGACCTATACGAATGAAAAGCTTAAGTTAAACACACTTATATACCATTAAAGAAGCAATCAAAAATATGTATTCTCTGACTTGTTAGAAAGGTACATGATATAAACTGTAGTGAAGGTAATTTTCTTGCCAGTGACTGTATTTGTGCGTTATAACCTGCCTTCTGATCCTCAGCTGTTTTATGTGACCAACACTCTGACTCTCCAAATAACACAGCTTCTGATATGTGGACATGTAGTCAGATTCCTATGGGAGCCTCAACGTCAGTCTTATATAATGAATAGAGAAATATCTGACTTACTGTGCTATTGGAGAGATGTGGTCACATGACACAGTTGAGAATCAGAAGGGAGGTTATAACTCACAAATACAATCACCAGTAAGATTACCTTCACTATAGTGTATATAATGTACCTTTATTACAGGTCAGAAAATAAAAAATGTTGTGAGAATTCTTCTTCAAAATGATCACCCCCTCTAAATAACACCAAAATGAGTAAAAATGATTAAAAAAATTCAAACATAACTCTCCTCCAGGAAGAGGAAATATATATTCAGTCAACTAATCTACTAGTCTACCCAGTGCCATGAATAGATGACAAGTCAATGCCAACCTCTTATAAAGCATTGGAACCGGTTTTGGGTTACCAGCCCAATCAGAGACGCACATATGTCAAGATACCTACAGGTGCCACTAGAGAGTCACTTTTCTTCCTTCTGAAGAAAAGCTATTTTGAATACTATTCGCGGGGAAAATGGGCTTAAAGACTTTCTAGATGTCAGATGATAGAATCAGCACTGTTCATCGGAATAAGGGGGGAATCGAAGAAAAATTTCTGCATTGTAGTCATGCACTCATATACAGTACTATGCAAAAGTCTTAGGCGGGTGTGTGGAAAATGCTACAACGTAAGAATGCTTTTAAAAATAGAAGGATGTAGGATTGTTCAGATCCTTCAGTTTCTTCATTAAATCCCAGACATTTTCAATGATGTAGAGATCAGGGCTCTGTGGGGGCCATATAATCACTTCCAGCACTCCTTGTTCTTCTTTATGCTGAAGATTCTTAACAACATTGGCTGTATGATTGGGGCCCTTGTCCTGCTGCAGAACACATTGAAATGTAAACTATTAACACTTCTATTATTGAAAGCATTCTCACTTTTTCCACACCTGCCTAAAACATTTGCACAGTACATAACCCCAATATCCATAGGACAGTCTAGAGTCCTGGTACATGCCATTACATCTCCATCTCAGAACAGGACTCTCTTTTAGGTGTTGTCTTCTCCTACCATTTACCCATGGTGAAGAGGAGAAGGAGTGGCATTATCCTGTTGCCATTTCCCTCCTTTTTTGATACTAACACCATAATAATATAGAGGGAGAAACCTGTATAGGTTCACAAAGCCCACAGGATAGTGAGATAATAGTTAGCTTGAGCTGCCTCCTACACCTCATGGATTCCAGAGCAACTACATGTGCTACCCCTATGGTACATACTTCCTTGACCCCTTATTACGAGTATGGTGCAATCATAAAAGTAAACGTAATTAAAAAAAGCCAAGAAGATATAAAGTTTTTACTTTCCCACCCTAAGCCTGGTCTTAACATGACAATACAGAAAAATGAAGGCCTTCAGCACACTCATTAGTTTCCTATCCTTTGAAGAACATAAGGATTTAGACTAGAGCCAAGAATCCTTAGACGAGTATTCCCATCTGGGACAATGTAGGACATGTTGATAGGATATGATCTAAATGTCCAATATGTGCATATCTCACTTCTGAGGCTCACTCCTATTTCAAGAACGTGGTCCCAAAGTCAATGGAGAGCATGCCGGCATGCACAGCATCCCTTCCAGTCACCACTATGGAACTTCCGAAAATAGCTGAGTACTGGCTTGGTCCCATAGCAGCGACTGAAGGGGTAGCTACGCACGTTTGACTTGCTCTCCATTCATTGCTTTGGGACTTTCAAAAATAGCCAAGCACGCTCGTTATGCTATTTTCAGAAGTCCCATAGCAGTAATTTAGAGGGGTCACAGCGCATATGTGCTCTTTGCTCACTTTGGGGCCCCATTCTTGAGATAGGAGTAGCCCCCAGAGGTGGAACACTAATCTATTGGGCATCTAAGGCATATCCTATCGATATGCCATAAATGTCTCAGATGGGAATATCCCTTTAATGGAAATCAAACATGAAACTCATACCGATTTAGTACAGTTAACACTCCTGCTTTCTGAGATTTCTGAGATGTGTTATCTAAACTAAGCAAACACCTTCAATTGCTTTTCAATGGCTTTTGTTTCAAGATAACACAATGATTTAAGAAATTTGAGTTAAGAGTTTCAGTGCTAACCCTGCTACATCTGTACTTTACCACTTGTGTGAAGTGAAATCAAGGCAGCCTTTATTGCTTCACCATATACAGTGATGTGTTCACCCACGCAGAGGTCATTCTCCGCTCGAGAAATCCCCCTGCGTGGGATAAAACCTCGCTGTACATGCTGGAGGAATACAAGCTGCCTTGATTTTACTTCACCCATGTAAACGCTGTCACTTATTCTACTACTTTCTTGGTATTAATATGACAAGCCCGAGCCCGGAAACATTACCATTTACATAAAAAAATATCTATATCTATATCACACAGTACAGACCAAATATTATAAACAAATCATCTATATGAGGATCCTCAATAAAATAATGAAAATAGGCAAAAGAAAGGGGATATTGTGCATAATATAAGTATAAGTATATAAAAATGTGCACAAAGTGCATTCAAACACACAATGCACCAAATACACACAGTATGTCTGGCAGAACACATAAGCAAAAGTGACAAATACACAAACATGCCTTGTAGAAAATGTAGACAATGACCAGCACAGAAGCTGTACACCTTAAAGATGAACTAAACCTTTGCATCAACTTTTAATATGATGTCCCTAATGCCCTAAAAAAACGTATTGTAATATACTTTATTTATTAATTTTGTATTTTTTTTAGACACCATGCACTGTGCGCTTAAAACTCAGTTCTCTGTACACCGCTGACAGCTCAGCGGTGTATGGAGCAAGGAGTGTGAAATTTATGAATGGGGCCGCAGCAGCCGGTGCCCCATGCCCCCCGAGGGATTACTAACTCCTGGCATAGCACATGGGTACTCTGTACCCATGTACTATGCCAGGATTAGCTGAGAGGAGCGGGCTCCGGCTTCTGCCTGCTCAACTAAGCTAGGAGTCCTGCATGTCAGCTCTTAGCTTAGCGGAGCAGGCACAGGCAGGAGCCCGCTCAGCTAATCCTGGCATAGTACATCAGTACAGAGTACCCATGTGCTATGCCAGGAGTTAGTAATCCTCCAGATGGAGCGGGCAGGAGCAGCAATATGCGTTCCTGCCCGTACGCACTGCTGCTGCGGCCCCATTCATACATTTCACAGCCCGCACTCCATACACTGCTGAGCTGACAGCGGTGTACAGAGAACTGAGTTTTTAGCGCACAGTGAGGGAAAAGACTAAGAAAAATACAAAATTAATAAATAAAGTATATTAGAATAAGGTTTTTTTAGGGCATTAGGGATAGCATATTAAAAGTTGATGCAAAGGTTTAGTTACTCTTTAATAAGATAATCTAATCAAACCAGAATGATTTAAAGGGTTTGTCCAGGCTACAGATATAACCCATGACCATGACCTATCCTCAGGATAAGTTATCATTAGTGAGGAGCAAACTGATTTGTACGAATTGATTCAACAGAATCAAGTTCTTCATCTGCAAAGGACTGGCCCCGCTGCTGGCAATGATCCCCCCCTAACCGCTGGACTGACTGGGCCATCTTCTCCAAGGATAGGTGCAAGCGCAGAGGCTCTAGTTCCACTTCTGGAGCAGCAACTGTGCATGTAGCAAAAGCATAGCCTCTGCCATTTTGTAGGTACTTGGAGAAGTAGCACAGGCTGGGCTGGACGAGATGGGTGGCCCCGTCAAGCGGCGAAGGGGGGTGTAGTCAGCAGCCGGGACAAAGCCTTGCAGATGAAGGACTCATTATAATGAACAAATCAATTTGTACAAATCAATTTGCTCAACGCTAGTCATCAATATCTGATCAGTGGGGGTTCAAC
This sequence comes from Bufo bufo, assembly GCF_905171765.1. Lineage (NCBI taxonomy): Eukaryota > Metazoa > Chordata > Amphibia > Anura > Bufonidae > Bufo > Bufo bufo. The sequence goes on from NC_053395.1 coordinate 23,988,445, forward strand.
ATTTGATCAGCTGTTTGGGCAACCTGAGTGCCAGAAACTATACAGTATATGGAACTGGAAGGGGAAGTCTTCATACATTGTGTAGTAGTAGGGCTGGCATATTGCAATTCATTTCCCATTCAAGTGAATGGGAGCTGAGCTGCAGTATGCTGGCACTGGAAACTAGACAGTGTACGGAGCCTTCTGCTTCCACTCTGTGCACAGCATAGTTTTCGGCACCATGGCTAACCAGGAAAGCTGTTCACGTGTCAGACCCCCACTGTTCTCATATTGGTTACCTATCTTGAGGATAGGTCATCAAAATCTGTAGAACAGACAAAACCTATAAGGTACCAAAAGACATATAGACTAAAGCTGGCCGTGCATACTTCAATGGCTGTCAACTGAAAGCTCAACTGGCCAACAGCTATTCCTTCTGGCTGATTATGCAAACGTTCTCTATCGGAAAAGATATGAAATGGGTTGAATGTAAAGTTAAAGGGAACCTGTCGCATGAAAATGCAGTGCAATCTGCCGGCAGCATTTTATAGAGCAGGAGGATCTGAGCAGATTGATATATTGTTTTTGGGAAAAGATTCAGTAAAACTTCTATTTTATTCATTTAAATTCCTGATCATTCTGATCGTTGAAGTCCAGGAGGCGGTCCTATCAGTGATTGACAGCTATCTCTGTATACACAGTCATAGAGGGAAGGCTGTCAATCACTGATTGGACCGCCTCCTGGACTTCAAAATTACAAGTTTTACTGAATTGTTTCCTACCAAACTATATATCAATCTGCTCAGCTCCTCCTGCTCTGTAATATGCTGTCTGTAACTTACATTGCATTTTCATAGTGACAGGTTCCCTTTAAGATCTGACCATCTTACGCACAAAGTGCTGATTGAATGTAACCTCCAACTGAACAGACATAAACAATATACACAATACTTTTTCAATATTTTAGGCCCAACTATACATCACCCCAACTGGACAGATGTCTACAAGACAAGTGTAACAAAAGTTGAATCACTAACATATACAATTCTAGTGTCCAGACTGCAATCCGTCTATATATACATGCTATTTGCACATGCCCCGTGCAGATAGCACGTGTATAGACGTCAGGCAGCTCTTTAATCCAAGCGCTGCAAAACGCTTGGATTAAAGCTTCTGCCCCTGCACTGCTGCTGTCACGGACAACATACAGTGCAGTAATGCCGGCAAGCGTCCAATCAGAGTGGTCCCTTGCCGGCAATCGATCCGATTGGTTAGTCTGTGCAGACTAACGAATCGGATCGCGGCAGTGAAAAAATGCCTGTTAAGGCTCTGATCTGCGCTCTGCCTGAAATCAGGTAGTGTCCTCGTGCCCCCTGATCTGTGCCCCCTTCCGGTGCGCCTCCAACCCCCCCTGTCCCCGCCTGCCCCTGATGCAGTTCCCCCCGCCCCATCTATATTCATGCAGCCTGCCCCTGATGCGGTCCTCCCCCTCCCCGCCCCATACATTCATCCTGCCCCCATTTGTGCCGCCTCAATGCTGGCCGTACCTTCCCCCTCCCCCTTTCTAGCGCTGCCCCCTGCTCCCGATGAGGTCCCCCTGCTGTGTTTGATGGCGGCGGCTCCATTCCTGAGCCGCCGCCATCAGCAGCGAGTGTCAGCTCTATGCTGACACTCTGCTGTAACCCCTTAGATGCCGCGGCAGCGGCATCCATAGGGTTAATAGAGGGCGGGGACTCCCTCTCTCAAGCATCGGGGCTGCCACACTGCGATGGCAGCGCCCGATGGTTGCCATGGCAACCGGACGCTTTGCAAAAGGCGTCCGGTGTTGCCACCTACAGGACATCTGATAGTATTATACTTTGCAATGCAAGAGCATTGCAAAGTATAGTGCAGCCATCAGCCCCACTGGATCTTCAAGATCCAAGAGGGACTTGACAAAAAAGAAGTGAAAATAATAAAAAAAAATAAAAAAATGTAAATTAAAAAAATAAATTGCCTTTTCCTTTAAAAAAAAAACTACACATATTAGGTATCACCGCATCCGTAACAACCGTCTCTATAAATATATCACATGATAGACCCCGTCCGATAAACACCATATAAAAAAAACTGTGTAAAAAAAGCAATTTTTGTCACCTTACATCACAAAAAGTGCAACACCAAACGATCAAAAAGGTGTATATAAAAAAAAATTGTACCAATTAAACCGTCACCTCATCCCGCAAAAAATGAGACCCTACATAAGAAAATTGCTCAAAAAAAAAAATATATAGTTCTTAGAATATTGAGACACTAAAACATAATTTTTTTATTTCAAATATGCTATTATTGTGTTAAAGTTAAATAAATAAAAAAAAGTGTACATATTAGGTATCGCGCGTTCCGTAATACCTGCTCGATAAAACTATCACATGACCTAACCCCTCAGGTATACACCGTAAAAAATTAAAAAAATAAAACAGTGCCAAAAAAGCCATTTTTGTCACCTTACATCACAAAAAGTGCAACAGCAAGCAATCAAAAAGGCTTATTACCCCCAGTATAGTACCAATCAAACCATCACCTCATCCCGCAAAAAATGCTACCCTATTTAAGACAATCGCCCCAAAAAAAAAGCTATGGCTCTCAGACTATAGAGACACTAAAACATCATTTTTTTGGTTTCAGAAATGCTATTATTGTGTAAAACTTAAATAAATAAGAAAAAGTATACATATTAGGTATTGCCACGTCCGTAACGATGTGCTCTATAAAACTGTCACATGAACTAACCCCTCAGAAGAACGCTGTAAAAATAATTAAATAAAAACGGTTCCAAAACAGCTAATTTTTTGGTCACCTTGCCCCATAAAGTGTAATAATGAATGCTCAAAAAATCCTATGTACCCAAAAATGGTACCAATAAAAACCTTAACACTTTCTTCAAAAAACGAGCCCCTTCACAAGACGATCGGCAGAAAAATAAAAAAACATATGTCCAGAAAATGGACACACAAAAACATAATTTATTTTTCAAAAATGCTTTATTATGTAAAACTGAAACAAACAAACAAAGAAAGTAGACATATTGGATATGATTGCGTCCATAACAACCTGCTCTATAAAAATAGCACATGATCTTCCCTGTCAGATGAATCTTGTAAAAAACTGCCATTTTTCGGTTACCATGCCTATACAAAAAACGCAATATAGAGCAATTAAAAATCATATGTACCCCAAAATAGTACCAATAAAACTGGCACCTTATCCCCTAGTTTCCAAAATAGGGTCACTTTTTGGGAGTTTCTACTGTATGGGTGCATCAGGGGGGCTTTAAATGGGACATGGCATCTAAAACCAGTCCAGCAAAATCTGCCTTCTAAAAACCATACGGCGCTCCTTTTCTTCTGCACCCTGCCGAGCGCCCTTACATCAGTTTACGACCACATGTGGGGTGTTTCTGTAAACCGCGGAATTAGGGTAATAAATATTGAGTTTTGTTTGGCTGTTAACCCTCAATGTGTTAAAGAAAAAAATGTAATAAAATTGAAAATCTGCCAAAAAAGTGAAATTTAGAAATTTAATCTCCATTTTCCTTTAATTCTTGTGGAACACCTAAAGGGTTAACAAAGTTTTAAGTAACTTGAGGGGTGTAGTTTCTACAATGGGGTCATTTATGGGGGGTTTCCACTTTGTAAGCCCCACAAAGTGACTTCAGACCTGAACTAGTCCTTAAAAAGTGGGTTTTGGAAATTTTCTTAAAAATTTTAAGAATTGCTTCTAAACTTCTAAGCCTTCTAACGTCCTAAAAAAATTAAATGACATTTCGAAAATGATGCCAACATAAAGTATACATATGGGGAATGTTAAGTAATACATATTTTTTTAGGTATGACTTTCTGTTTTAGAAGCAGAGAAATAAAAATTTTGAAAATTGTGATTTTTTCAAAATTTTGGGTAAATTTGGGATTTTTTTATAAATAAAGGTTAAATATATTAACTCGAATTTATGACTATCAAGAAGTACAATGTGTCACGAGAAAACAATCTCAGAATGGCTTGGATAAATAAAAGTGTTCCAAAGCTATTACCACATAAAGTGAAGCATGTCAGAATTGTAAATTTTGACCTGGACACTGGGGCATCAATGACCCTTGGTCATGAAAGGGTCAAAGACCCATCCATTTTACTATCATACGCAGGAGAAAAACTGTAATTCATAGGTCCTGGAGTCAGGAATGAGCCATGTTGGGCTAGTTGTGATGCATTCAGCAGCATACACAACACAACTCACATAGTCGAGCTAGAAAATAACCTCTTAACCTTCGGGTCTTCCCATAGCTACCAGAACAGAGACTAAAAAGTTGCACATACTGAAAACCATTCCTATTTCTCAAGACCTGGCATCTGAAACCTGCAGTACCCACTGACACCATTCTGTACACAATAAATGAGGGCTTGTATGGTAAACAGGTAGCAGCTGGTTATTACATGTGTTCAGCAGTAAAGTTTAGGAAAGAAAAAGACTGGAAAAAAGAATCCTCTTAAAAGGACTGGAAAGTCTCTATATTATTGCCTACCCATCTTACAGATCTGGTACTCGTGAGTCCTATGCATTAGACGATGCAGGTCTCTACTTTAAAATCAACACAAAAGTCAGGTTCAAGCCATTGCAAATGGGGACATGATTATATCATGAAGCTCTTCCTTATAGTTAAGCCATAGGACAGTTCATATGCGTCTGGTATAAAAACAGCTGCCATTGCTACTAGTACTAGGTTCCAAGGCTGTACGTACCATAAAGGCAGAAGTGTCATCCATGGACTGGGGAGAGGCAGACTTACACTATGGCTAGAATACACCTGTGCATGGCTCCTTCTGGCTATTAATACCCTAGGCAAGTAAGGTAGAGAGGAATTAGGTTAAGGGTCACTCCATCTGTACAAGTAATGGAACTAGACATAAGCACTAGGTATGAATGTTCAGGTGAATTTGGTCATTACGAGCACCTATCAGAGTTCACAACCATCCATAAATTCACAGACAGTAAAAAAAAAAACAGGGGTCAATATCCATAATAAAATGAGTGATAATAAAGAAATTAATTATATGGAAGTTGATGTACCAATACAAGCCAAGGTACAGCTTGTTCATGTTATTTTGTAATTACAATAATCATTAGTATCGAAGGCACGTGTTATTTATCATGGTACATAGCAACCTAGGGGCACATTTATTAAGACCGCCGTTTTTCCGATGTCGGTCTTTATAAAGGCCTAAGCTGGTGGTGGTTCCGCCGAAGTTAAGAAGAGGCACCAACCTTTCTATAACTTCGGCGCATCCAGCACCTCTTCTAAACGTAAGACAGCTTCTTAGCTGAAACAGGCATATAAAATGGTAAATGAGACGGACCTGCCGGCCCGTCCCCTTCCCCTCCCACACCGCGCCCACAATTTTAGACCTGGTGTGAGTGGGGCAAAGTCGCAGATTGCGGTGCAACTAGCTTTTGCACTGGAATCTGTGCCTGAAATACACCTAATAAAGGCATATTTTAGCTTAATAAATGACCCGCATAGTTTGTAAGGTAGAAAGAAGACATCCATCCATTCATTCAGTTCTGCCAAATATCCTGCAAAGTTGATCCAGAAGAAAACTTGAGACAGAAGCCCAGTTTTTCTCAAGTTAGGGAAAATACTTATTCGCAAATAAAAATATGGCAATCAGAATAAATCCCTGGATCAACGACCCTTCTCCAGAAATCTAGTAACTATGTAGTCATTACACTCTAGGCAGCCAGGACACTCCTTTTTTAGTGAGGTCACCCACCTTATCTGGTAGAAAGCTCCATAGTCTCACTGATCTTACAGTAAAGAACCTCCTTCCTAGTTGTAAAAACATTTTGCTCTAGACGTAGAGGATGCCCCTATTAAATATTTACAGTCCTGGGTGTAAACCTTAATTTTATCTGATTTCTCTAGAATAAAACAATACATGGGTTAGGGAATTGAGTGGAATTGTCCAATTTGATTCTTCCTGATTTAGAATCTGTTTCATGAAGACTAGTGTTGAGCGCGAATATTCGAATATCGAATTTTTTTGCGAATATCGGCACTTCGCTAATTTGGGAATATTTCGAAAATAGTGCTATAAATTCGCTATTTCGAATATTCTTTTTTTTTTTATTGTTATATTTTTTTCTTTCCCACTTCCCTAAAGTTGTTCTTATCTGTCCTTAGGATTCCTGGCTTCCTGGCTGCTCCAGTCAGTGCCCTTTGCCGCTTCTGCCGACTTCCGTGCTCATGGAGCGTCCCCATCACCATGGGAGCGTCTCCATACTAGAATGTACTGTCGGATTTGAGAATTACATTGAAATCGCAATGCGATTAATCTAACTTGAAGTAATCGCATTGCGATTTCAACTTAGCACTGCTATATTCCATATTCGTTAATTCTAGCCTAATATGGAATATAGCAGTGCTAAGTTGTAATCGCAATGCGATTAATATAACTTGAATTAATCGCATTGAGATTTCAACTTAGATCTGGTTTACTATGGTTGGCTTGGTAGAATTAGCGAAGAAGAGGAATATGACGAATGTATTCGTCATATTCCTCAAAACGAACATAACGTAATATTCTCCATCTTCGTTTTAGCTCCATATTCGTCAACTTCGCTAATTCTAGCAATCAAATAGGAAAGTTGACTATAGAGACAGCTGTGTTTAATTCGCTATGCGATTATATTGCTTTGCTTTTTTTTTTATAAATAGAATAATTATAATACTTGATAATTATTATAATTATTCTATTTATATAAAAAAAAATATAATATAATCACATAGCGAATTAAACACAGCTGTCTCTATAGTCAACTTTACTATTTGATTGCTAGAATTAGCGAAGTTGACGAATAGGTAGCTAAAACGAAGATGGAGAATACGTTATCTTCGTTTTGAGGAATATGCCGAATACATTCGTCATATTCGTCATCTTCACTAATTCTACAGGGTGGGCCATTTATGTGGATACACCTTAATAAAATGGGAATGGTTGGTGATATTAACTTCCTGTTTGTGGCACATTAGTATATGTGAGGGGGGAAACTTTTCAAGATGGGCCGACTTCAAAATGGCCGCTATGGTCACCACCCATTTTGAAAAGTTTCCCCCCTCACATATACTAATGTGCCACAAACAGGAAGTTAATATCACCAACCATTTCCATTTTATTAAGGTGTATCCATATAAATGGCCCACCCTGTAGATATCAAACCAATAGGAAAGTAGCCTTAAGTTACAATCACAATACGCGATTATTTAAATCGCATATTAATCGCGATAACTAGAATAACGATGAATATGAAACTAATATTCTAGCATATATTTGCGAATTTCGTCAAAATCGAATATGGCACCTCCCGCTCATCACTAATGAAGACAACCACTTCTCTAAATATACGAATAAATAAGAGGGGCACACCTACATCTGATTCACACTGAACACTAGCCAATATATTGCTAAAATATTTATTTAATATAATATATAACAGATAAGGTACCTAATTTATCACGCTAAAATAACATAACATACATAATTAAAATATAACCATGCCAAAGGGTTAATGTGTACTTGAATCTGGGCTCTCAGTAGTAAATTCAATGTCTACTTCAAAATTTCTGAGTCTCAGCCTATGGGTTAATAAGTGCAGTCTCTGTTTTAGTCCGCGGTATGTCTGCGATTTATTCAATATAAGATGTTTTCACTATACTTGGTGATTACTGAATAGGAATGTTGTCCTTTTAATTTTGCTGCGTATAGTCTTTCACAGTTATAACTTTGTTTCACAGTTGTAGCTTTGCTAGTGCACTGTGATAAATTGTAGCGAATTACTCACTGTTTAGAAGCGGTGGAGTGTTCTGATTTCTATGCTTAGCATGGCGTCCCACGTATTTTCAGCACAGATGGTCTTACCTCCGGTCAGCTTTAGAGTGAGTGAAATGAACTTGCAAGCAGGGAAACAGTCCACTTAAACGCCGGGGTCAATAGATACTTGGACCCACTTTGAAATTTATCGTGGCTTGGTGTCTTTCGTGCAGGACAAGGCAGGACTTTCGTTTCTTTATGGAAATTTCATTTTCCGTAAAGAAACAAAAGTCCTGCCTTGTCCTGCACAAAAGACACCAAGCCACGATAAATTTCAAAGCGTTGTCCAAGTATCTATCGACCCCGGCGTTTAAGCGGACTTTTTCCCTGCTGACCGGAGGTAAGACCACCTGTGCTGAAAATACGTGGGACGCCATGCTAAGCATAGAAATCAGAACACTCCACCGCTTCTAAACAGTGAGTAATTCGCTACAATTTAATACAGTGCACTAGCAAAGCTACAACTGTGAAACAAAGTTATAACTGTGAAAGACTATACGCAGCAAAATTAAAAGGACAAGATTCCTATTCAGTAATCACCAAGTATAGTGAAAACATCTTATATTGAATAAATCGCAGACATACCGCGGACTAATACAGAGACTGCACTTATTAACCCATAGGCTGAGACTCAGAAATTTTGATGTAGACATTGAATTTACTACTGAGAGCCCAGATTCAAGTACACATTAACCCTTTGGCATGGTTATATTTTAATTATGTATGTTATGTTATTTTAGTGTGATAAATTAGGTACATTATCTGTTATATATTATATTAAATAAATATTTTAGCAATATATTGGCTAGTGTTCAGTATGAATCAGATGTAGGTGTGCCCCTCTTATTTATTCGTATATTTGTCTTTCCCTCAAAGGTTTGGGGTAACCTTTTTAGGGGGAGCACCCTTTTCCTTGCAACTTGGAGGGTGAGCCATCCCAATACTTTCTACACTTCTCTAAATATACTCATCCCCAGTGATCAGCTCAATACATAGGTCCAGTTTCTGCGGTCAGCCATTATCACCTGGGGAAGTTACAGCAGCTACATGGTAATTCACATGAAGGGCAAGCCAAGCAATATTTGGATGACATAAGTCTACTAGATTGGAAGACACTCTTAGAAGATCTCTGTTCTGGTTCGTAATGGGGTATCCCAATCATTGGACTCCTTCTATGATGTCCATATCCACTAATAGGTATAGAGAGGAGTTTACTCTTACTCTTCGGTTTGGAGTTGTCAGTTACTTCTCACTTAATCTTTAATAAGTACTTTAGCAGTTTATAGTATAGTGGAGGATATAGTGTCAAGGCCATCAAGACACTTAACCTCTCTATTATTTTTGCAGTTACAATTGATATATTTTCTGGGACCTGAAGAACTGGCAAAACTAACAGTGAAGCTGACACTTAACAGCACATACAATACTTCCCTGATACTGGGACTTATGGAAAATGCACCGTACAGCAATCTAAGTGCATACGCCAGGGAATTTAATATTGCTGCCCGGGAGGTAAGATGTAATCTGAGACTATTCATTACACTAATTGTAATTATAACTTTTATTAATTACCCTGAACTAATAACCAAACACATAGAACCACTGGTACATTTTGGTTTTTATTTTTATGTAGGCGAACCTGACAGTCCTTCCCAACCTTGAGGTCCGAAATGCCATTTTAGCAATGTTTCTTAACAGACTGGAACCTTATTTCAAACACTTTCCTCAACGCCTTTGGGGTGAATGGTTCAGTGGGTATTTACCACTGCTTCTGCCAGGAATAAAGGAAACAGATATTGAATTACTTCCTACAGATGTTTCTTGTGTTTCCTATCAAGCATTGTAAGTATATTCTGATATTTTATCTTTTTCTTGTACCCATTGACAGGCAGTTGTATATCCTAATGTGAATGGTATAAATATGAGTCAGCTCCGCGGACCTTAAACCAGCGGAGGTCTGGTACTATTTATCTTATGGCAGTAGATGCGGAACCACTGTGTCAACCTACAGTTTTAACTTTAGACTAAACCTAAAGCTGTTATCTTGGAAGTCCCCTGGTATTTAGCCTTTGACCCCTATACAAGGATCTAGACTTTACTGCACAGGAACCACAAAGCCACTATCTCATGGAATAGTCCCGGTGTGGTTGGCTGGTGACCTATGGGGGTTAGAAACACCGGTGCAGAGCAATGAGGGATTAGGAAAACTCGTAGTCAGTAACAGGTCTAGGTCAGGGCAAGAGGAGTTCATGCCCATCTGAGAAACAGTCTGAAGGTCAGGGCAGGCGGATCAGGGTCAATAGGGCAAACAGGAACAGGTAAGGTCGGATGGCAGAGGGTCATAATTGAGAAATCAGGATAAGGTCAGTATACAGGCAACAAACAGAAATAACACACATTTGCAGGATCTACAAGCTAGTAAGGTGAAGGGAAGGTGCCTAAAATACCCATTGGCTGAGGAAAAATTAGGGTGCATGTGTGCTGGCCCTTCAAGAGCCTGGGCAACAGGTGAAATTCACATAGAACTCCAGGAGCCAGGTGCGCTTCTGGAGGGCAGAGGAGGGCCAGTGGGTTCATACCAGGGCCAGACACGGGCAGCAGCAAGGAAAATCAAGGATCACCTGTGTGCATCCAGAGGAGTGGTATGGCGGTGGGCATATGCATAACAATCTCCCTCTCCACTCTTACAATTTAGCATAAAGAGAAGTCCTTGTCATTGGACTGAGCTGTGCTTCATTTTCCTACTCACTAGTTGTTCAGGAAAACTGGAGCCACACTGACACTGCTAAGGGTACTTTCACACTTGAAGCAGGAGGGATCCTTCCGCTATTTCGCCGTGCCGCCGGACCGGCGCAGCACGGTAGTGCACGGCGAAAGGCCGCCGGACTAAAAGTCCTGCATGTCCGACTTTTTAGTCTGGGGGCTTTAGCCGTGCACTGCCGTGCTGCGCCGGAGCTCCGCCCCCGTCCCCATTATAGTCAATGGGGACGGAGCGGCGGTCCGGCGGCACGGCAAAATAGCGAAAGAACGGATCCGACAGGGTGAACAGCCTGTCGGATCCGTCCTGCCGCAAGTGTGAAAGTAGCATAACATATAATTGCAACCTCTTCAATCTCATGGATTGGTGGGGCTCCTAATCTTTGAACCCCAACTATCATAAACTTAAGCCATTTTCTAGTGATGTGCCATTACTTTCTATGGTAGAACCCTCTTTAGATTCTGTGCTAGAACTTTACAGGTAGGTACAACTTTGCAAACATTTGTATTGTCCCAGTGTATCTACAATAATCAAGCAACTTTGCATAAAGCAAACATCTCTTATGGAGACCCATGCATCTCCATGGTTACATACTACAAACAAACCATAGTATTGTTCTATTTTCTTTGCCCCCCCCCCCTCCCAATTGTCTGTAAGGTTAGGAGCTGTATGCCTCAAATGGTAAGATATTTTTTATTGTAAAGTTGCATTATTTCCTAGTTTAGATACACCGGATCAGTAATGAATGACACCAATGCATTACAGATTATCATATTTTTGTATTACATCTATTTTTACCCATTCCCCTAATTAAATGCACAAAAAAATGTACAAAAGTAATGGAAATAGAAATTTTTTATTTTTATTTTTGCAACCAGGATAAGTGGATTTAACCAAGCCTATGGATATCTACCATATCTCACTAGACTCAGATTTTACAACATTTTCATTAAGTCATTCTGGAGAGAGAAAGATGTTGCTCACGGTAATCCTATTAGTTTAATCAAGATACGATCTGTTGACCTTCAGAAGAGAGTCATAAAGTCATATATGAATTCCTTGCATTTTATCTCATAGATGGATGTAACTATACTCATCCCATACAGTGGGTGAATGACAATCTAGGAAGTTTCATAAATGAAGCAACCTTCCAAGAAATATTGACCTACAATGAGAATTTTACCAAGGTAAGTACTTACCCAACAGTTACCCTATATAAATATAAGGGGTCACAAAAATTATGCACTAGTCTAACTGAATATGACCATAAGCTTAAAGGGGATGTCAATCTCTTATCATCATATCATTATTAGATCCAACATTCTGTAACAATGCATTTATTAATATATCTTTATAGCAGTCAAAGATCTGTTTGTTTTTTTAAACCACATCTCCAAATGCCCTGCATAGACATAAAATTAATTAAAAAAAAATCTGTTTGCCTACAACCACCACTAGGTGGAGCTTTTGGCATACTGCATTATTACTGACTTTAATGTATATATAGAATGCAGCAAGCTCCTAAACTCCCCCTAGTGGTCTCTGCAGGCAAACAGCATTTTATCATTTGATTCTATGTCTATGCAGGGGTTTTGTAGCTCTTTAAAAAAAAAATAGAGCTCTAAATGATATCAAGATATATTAACAACTGAAGCAAAAAATAATCACGGTTTTCCAAATGCAGGTGCTGGACGGCACACTCCTAACCACAAAAGAACTGGCAGACTTCACAGTAATATTAGACAGCGTGTGTGATGCTACATTATTAAGCTCTGTATTAGCCCAAGTCGCTGCTTTGGAGTCCTTTGAGGATATCCAGGAATATCTAGAATATCTACAAGACAGTCTTGTGCCGGTAAGGTGAAATCTGAAATACACAATTTTTTTATATTTTGACCTATAAAATGTTATCCAGTATAAGAACTATTATATTGATTACAATGGTGCTATAATCTCGAGTTTTTATAGAAGACAAAAGCCTGTGGAAAATGCAGCCTTTATTTAACATCGATCCAATGTATGTTTTTTCCATATTGTAGATGTCAACCTCAAATCTGCCATGGTGTAGTAACCAAACAATTCTAGGCCAATTAAGTGGAACAGCCCAGGAAGAAATTATCACAAGTGTCCTCAAAGTTCTACAGAAGGAATGGTCGCTGAAAGATATGTCACAGTGGATAATAACATTTGGGTATCTTCTGGAGAGCTTCCCAGAGTCCTTCACTGAGGTTAATTTTACAGTCGTTACCCTTAATATGTCTTGTGAAAGCTACCAAAATTTGTAAGTACTTTGTAAAATTGAGGAACCAAAAAACACTTCTAGAGTTGTGAGTAACTTTTGGATGTTTTTGGTATTTATTAGAATAAAGGCACTTGATCACATCTATCCAAGGCTCAGCAAAACACAGAGGAATTACATTTATCAGTACGCCAACTCATACCTTACTGAACAGTTCCTCGGCACGGGTATGTCTGGTTGTAACTTTGTAGTAAGCCAGTTGTAAATGTCTCTTATGCTTAGCTTTGCAAAATACTATTTTCTAAAGAGGAGTGAATTAATTCTAAACTAATTGAATTCAAGTCACACCTGAATCTAAATTTTTGGCTATTCAATTCGGGTGACTTCCTTAAAATGGCATCAGCCATTTTGCACATTACAAGAAAAAAAAGCTAAAAAAGTGGGATCACATGATTGGCAGGCATTTTCTACCAAACTGCAAAGTTTTTTTGGACCATTAAAATTAAAAAAAAAAAATCCTGCAGTGTAGTTTGTTTTGAAAGATACTGCTTGTTACCACCACCACCAATGCCTTTACCCATAGTCATATATGTCACTGCCTCTTTAAAACTACTAATGATGGCTTGGCTTTAAAGAGCTTGTAATGATTGCATACAATCCTTGGAGACCTCAACTTTCCAGGGAAATTGGAGCATCTTCAAATTCATTCAGACACAAATCAAATTTCCCAACCACTTTGGCAGAGTCGAATCTAAATCAAATTTCGAAAAATGTGTTCATTACTAATTAGTTACCAATTCCTTAAGGAAGAAGGTTAGCCTTGGGATTACTGAAAGACTTTTTACTTGTGATTGTGTTTGCCTGTGGTTATGAAAAAACATGGCTGCTTCCTTCCAGTGCCACATCTGTCCATGGTTTGCAGCTCAGCTCAGTTGATCCTTTACCACATAAAGAAAGCAGACATCTTTTTGTAAACCCTGAACAATCCCTTTAAGTGTTATGAAATATTATTTATATTATTACAGTTTGGTTAACTATCTATGCGTTTCTTTAAGAATCTGCTTGTGCTCAGAACATAAATAATACCATACAATGGATCACTTTGAATTTCGGAAGATATTATACTGGAGCCAAAATTACCGAACTCATTGACTTGTATCCAAATCTTGAGATAGTAAGTGGATCCCCAGGCATTATCAGTTTTCACTCTGTTCTTTTGAATCTTCTAATGCAAAGGATTGTCCAATGTGGAGAACTCCTTTAAGCATACAGTAAATGCCTATAAATGGCACCCTACCATTTCAAATTTTTATCATATATTATAACAAAAGCTGACACTCGTTAATAACTTTCTTCCATTTTACAGGCTGTTCTTTTTAGAGTGTTAAACCCTAAAGAGTTGTCAGAAATGTTACTTAAAGAGGACATCCTGAACAATTACATACTGATGACAACAATTTTGAAATTGATTCAACTGGAAGACATTACAGAATATGTGTTAGCTATTAATGAGACGGCATATGAGGTATTACATTGCACATGATTACAAAATGCAATATATTGTAACAGCTGATATTAAAGGAAATCTGTCTGTATTTCTGACAATGCTAAACTGTTGACAGAACTAGGCATGAACTGGGGAGAGCAGGGCAAACATAACTTTTGTGGAGCTCTTGTTAACAGGAGTAGTGTGAAATGAACTTTTATTCAGACAGATTATGCTTCTGCAAGTTCCCAGGAGTTGAACCTTCACTGTGAAATGCTCTCTTCATTAAGCTGCTTTATAGCCTCTCCTTTCTGTTCTGAGCGACAGCTGTAGCATCCATCCAGGAAACCACTACAGCTATTACTCAGAGCAGAGGGGAGGGGCTTTGACGCAGCTCAATGCAGAGAGCATTTCACAGTCAAGCTCCACCCTGAGCACTTGCAGGAGCAGAATCTGGCAGAACAAAAGTTAATATATACACTTCTCCTGATAACCAGATCTTTCCCCAACTTCTACTTAGTGGTGTGAGCAGTGTGGAGTAGTCAACGCTGTTTCCAGAGTCCCTTTAAAGGTTGTGTACACATGATGGAATTTTACAAGGTCAACCCCTCCATTTACTCCTCAGTTCTTTTATAAATTCCTATTCTTCATCCACTTAGCTCCTGCTAGCGGCAGCCGCAGACTACAAGAAATTTGTTGTTTAACTGTGTGAAGGAAAAAACTGTATATGGAGGGTGCTTAGATCTTAGATTTGTTTTTAACCTGTTCAAATAAAATAAAATAAAATGTCAGCGAAACTAACCCCTTTACTATCCTAGACCACCAGGGATGTACCCTGTAACCTGTTGACGACCACAGATGCACTCTGTTTGGCTAATCATTTTACCAATATTTATTGAACTCTACAGGCAAATATATCAATGTCGGTATTAACAGGGGTGGAGCAGTCCCTATTGGCTATTAACCTTCTCAAACAGAATTTCTCTACTTACACCACACAAGACTGGACCATCTTGTTTCAGAAATATTTGTATTTTCTGCTCCCATATTTCAACCAAACTCTACTCGAAATTATCCCAGTGGATATCACCTGCTCATCCTACCAGGCAATGTAAGTGTTTCATAGATTCTTCCAGGTAATATCAGGACCTCAACAGTCACTCACACACAAGTTTTCATTGTGTACATTTATCAATTTGTAAAGTCCTGGGAAAGATTTGATGAAAGGTCATTCTGCAAGATCTCTTTTACTAAAGACAGTGATTGGTGTTTAAAGCAACAATGCATTGACTGGCTTACAGAGTACTTTCCTTTTTCCTTTTGTTTGTCTTTCCTGTATGATAATTTATGCATATTTTATTTATTATAATTGCTATAAGTTACATTTATTTTAAAGCACTATTAAATCCAGAGTGTTGCAAATAATAAAAAGGGTAATATAAAGAAAAAACAAGTACATTAAAGGGGTGGCCCACCTCAGACCATTTATGGTATATTGCTAGGATTTGCCATCAATGTCAGATAAGTGCGGGTCTCACCTCTAGGACCTGCCCCTATCTCCAGAATGGGGCCCCGGAAGTGAAGGAGAACACACCATGATTGCACGGACAGCTCTCCATTTTCTGCTATGGGAGTACCGAAAATAGTCGAGCGAGTGTGCTCAGGTATTTTTGGAAGTCCCATTGCCGGGAATGGAAAGTGTACTGATCCCCTCTCCATTCAAGGCTATGGGACTTAAGGAAATAGCTGAGCCAACGCTCAGCTATTTTCAGAGCTCCCATAGTGGTGAACAGAGGGTGACCGCACATACACGGTGTGTTCTCCTTCACTTCAAAGGCCCTATTCTGTAGATAGGAGCAGGTCCCACATGTGTTCCATCAATGTCTGAAATGGGAAAACCCCTTTAAGCATGGACTAACTTAGCGACAAACTGGTACAGAGAGGGGGAAAACACTGCCCTGTGCTGAGTGGGTGTGCTCTGTCTGGTGTAGAACTGGTTCTACTGGTTCTTATGACATGGGCTATGAAATTGGCATCAATTTTCCCTGTGACACTAATTTACTTTTTTCAATTTAATGAAATAGACTTAAAGAATTCTCATCACCATATATCTACTCATCATTGACAAGTCCTATTAAGAATGACATCTACACAGCTTTCATTAAGAGATACATGATCCAACAATCGCATACTGCAGGTGAGTACCACAGAGAATATTTTGTGATAACCGTATCTGTGATCTGGGTTGGGCTTCCCAAAAGGTTCCCTGGATATACATACTAGAGTCCTCAGCTTCTATATTGACATAGTATTCACTATACCTAGAGCGCCCGTACATTATGAGGCCTGGATGCGGGACCTGTATGTGGATTACTGCTAATTGCCAGGCCGTACTTGTACTTGTTGTTGGTTCAAATGGCAAGAACAAGGTGCAATCCAACAATTAGCTGTTATTGGCAAGTGGATCCTGCAGTTGGCGGCACCATGTATGGGTACTCTTACAGTACTATCAGCCATGCTAGAATAGTCTGACGACCATGTGTTCTATTAATTAAAAAACTAACTTTAGCGTCATCTTATTATGAACAGACATTGTTTGTGACACGGGTGATCTCCGAAGCTGGGTGAAACTCAATTTCTATAACTTTATCCGGGAATCAACATTTGAAGATCTTTCATCATTCAATATGAATCTTACAAAGGTAAAAAAATAGGGTTCATATTTCACAAACCC
Source organism: Bufo bufo (assembly GCF_905171765.1). NCBI lineage: Eukaryota > Metazoa > Chordata > Amphibia > Anura > Bufonidae > Bufo > Bufo bufo. The sequence continues at coordinate 24,005,543 of NC_053395.1, forward strand.
CTGCGTTTCTATTGAACCAAACCTGTATTACCATAGAATACTACAATATGCTGATGTAGTGTGTATGTTCAATAACGTAAATCCATGAGGGGTGAAAGTGTTAAATCCATAACATTATTTGGACATCCAAAACAGGTCTTATTCCAACTTTATGAATTTTCCATGTCAGATTTAAAAAAAGGTAACTGTATAATACAAAAAACATGCATATTTTCAACTGATGTGACTTCTTCGACAGGTGAAACTTCCTGCTGATCTTTCCCCAAGAGAACTTGCTGACTTAACATTTTTGGCCGAGGACATACGAAACTCAACATTATCTTCTGCTCTCCTAAGCCAAATTCAGACATTTACAAGTTACACAATGCTTCTGGACTATCTTACCAGTATCAAGGATAATATGTGCTTGGTAAGAGTTTCCGCCCAACTTTCCAGTACTGGACCATCAAATGTGTGGTTATGAAGTAATTATAGTCTTTTATAAGTTAGTTGTTGACCAATTGAAATTAACTTTTACGAATGTGCTGAAAAATAGAATGATAATCAACATACTAGCATACTGTTATAAAGGCATCTGCATCAACCCCCGCTCCCCCCCCCCTCCCAATGTGCAGCACCAGCCCTTCAGTGTAGTATAACCGGCTTCTGTCTAGACATAGCTATCCTGTCCCACTGATGGAGGGGCTCAAGGCAGGAGTGTACACAGACCTGGCAGGGCCCCATAGAAAAACTTAATGTGGCTCCCTTTTCAGTTTCCCAGTACATGTGCAACAATCACTTTGAACCAACGTAAAGGGCAACAACCTGGATTTCTGCTGAATTTAGATTTACTAAATAAATTTAATAAAAATTCCAGCACATATGTGAAATTTAGGATAAGGTGGCCAAATATACCAGACTATCTGTGGTACTCAAGCGAATATGGTTGAGCTATAATACTAACTAGAGCCCATGAGTAAAAATGGTCCTGTTGCTGATATATACAATAGATAGACTCTTTCGTAGATAACTTTCAGATAATTTTTTCTGGTTTCTTTTCCCTCTTTAGATCACCGACCCATATTCCAACAACACTTCCTGTCACTTGAACGAGCCACTAACACAGCTGAGTGTCCACACCCAGCAGGAGCTTTTAATGAATGTGTTCACAGTACTCAACAAAGATTGGGCGTTCCTTTCAATGTCTGACTGGTTCCAAGTCTTCAACATCGCCATCAATTACTTCCTTGATGCTTTGAATGAAACCCACCTTACCTATCTGCCTTACAACATTTCTTGTGGAGACTACCAGACCATGTAAGTTCTTGACACCTGGTATATTAAAGTTCAGTATATAGTAAATGAGATCAAACTATAAGAACATTATAGACAATAAATAAATTCAAGTATCCATTAAACCTATAGAAATTAAAGAGGAAGACTAATGTAAATGCCTTTTTCATATGTCATATATACATCTGAGATCTTGGACCACATCTGGCTTCCAGAATGAAAGAGGTCCAGAATGACAGAAAACTCTTTAACACTGCACAGATATTTCTGGCCATACTCATTAGCGAATTCTTTATACAGATTTTTGTCCCCAAACCCTTAAAGGCTACATACATACCATTTTTTATGACTGCATTTGATTCATTTTGGGTTCAAAATATTTTTTTCATTTTGTCTTTATTAAAAATGTTGATTTTGTCATAAATGGTTAAGTTTCAATCTAGCCATCATACTTTCAATTTCACTTTGAGATGTATGTATGGTACTTACCTCTGAACACTTCAGAGCTCATAAACACTTATTTAAGCCATATTCTTGTCAGTAAGACAAGACTTGAGCTATAATGAGTGTTTGTGAGGATCAGAGATAAGGAGCCGTCAGCTGAGCTGCTTGATGGGGAAAAGTGTAAACATGAAGTCTGCTACTAGAGAATCTTAGCCTTGTACAGAGAAAGAGGCTGAACGTTTTTAATAAAGGCCAATTGAATAAAATATATTTTAGCTAAAAATGAGTAAAATGCAATATAAGAAAAAATTGCCAATAGCTTTAAGAAAAAGTTCTCCATAGCTTTTAAGGTGGCCGTACAATTTAGCTACTTCTTCCCTTCATCTATTCCTCCCAAAGACCCCATACATATGCAATGCTTAGCTCAGCTGAGCATGCATGTATTTGCAAGAGACTGAAGGCAATAAGCCTGTTAGATTCCTTTGGTGGGGATTCTCTCTTTTGAGGGCAAAACGATTGTCCACCCTTCTTTCCCCAAACATCTGCCACCGAAGACAAAAACCACCACCACGCACTTTACATGGTCAGCCAGTCCTGACAAAATTGGCTGGATTGGCTGACATTCATCGTATGTGTTTGGCCACCTTTAAAATGTTTCATAAAATAAAATGCTTTGAATAGAAAAATTATGACTTACACTTCTCTAATATCACATTTTTCTCCTAATTTTGCTGCAAATAGCATAAAAACATTAAGTGATGTCTTTGTCAAGCTCAACAAGAATGAAACAGGATTTATTTACACCTACTGCAAGTCATACTTGACTCGGGAGCAACAGTTCACAGGTAAAGTGTTATAAGATAAAGAAAAGATAATTATATTCACCTTCATTGATGAAAATTAGTGTAAGTCTATATTAAATGGTCTGCAACTTAGTTGTCTATAGCAGATTCCATCTTTCATTTGTCAGAGCTCCTTTGGAAAATGAAAGGTGGCATTTGATTGGTTGCTATGGGTGACTAAGCCAGTTTTCCTTTACACCAGTTTGATTAATTTTCTCCTTAATATCTTATTACAGCTGAGCAGCAATGTAAGAATTCTTAACTATCTAATCTCTTATTATCTAGGGTTCGCTTGTGCCAATACAACCACTGACACTGCGGAGTGGGTCACCAAGAATCTTGGAGCTTTTATACGCATTGCCACCATCTATGAGCTTCTGGAACTATATCCAAGCCTTGATTTTGTATGTAAACCCTAAAACTGATATTCTCTTTGCTGGATCCTCAATGTATCATACATAGTCACATTCTCCATCTCTGTTTAACAGAAAGTGCTCCTTCACATCATAAAGCCAAGTGATGCCGCTGTCCTCATCACCAAACCAGATGTCCTAAGCAATGGCACTCTACTGAGGCAACTCTTAAGCATTTTTGGTCCACAGGATGTCCCACAGTATGTGGCAGAGATCATAACAGCAGCTATACAGGTAATAGGATTTTGGGTGACATATTTTAGAAGTCCTCCCTGCCTTGTAAGAGTTGTCCTAGGCTGCGTAAGTCTTTGCTCAGCTGTTTTTATCATGGTCATAAACTTTGAATGGAACAGCAATGTACATTGCTCGACTACTGTTTCATCCAAACTTCTGGAGTTTCTCCAGTAAATAAATCTCTGGATAAAAATGGTAGAATCAAGGCAGAAAAAATGTTTGAGTGAGTGGTAGCAATGGAGGTCTCATAGTCATCTAGCTTTCTCAAGACAAATTAGTTTATGGATACAACAAAAAGATTGCCAAAAATTAACCTGGGTCAATATGGAGAGGTCCAGTAGCCGAATGCAGTACAAGAAGAATGATAGGAGGGAAAAATTGGCTGAAAAGTCAAACTAACCAAAGTCATAATAATATTGCACTCTTGTTTGTCATTGGTTGACTCTGCAGACATTGTCAGGGTCTAAAACTTTTTACCTTAAAAAAGGCTGATTTCCTTTAGAAACATTGTCACTTCAGACAATGGGTTGCATCTGGTCTTGCAGCTCAACTCCACTGAAGAAAATAAGGCTGAGCTGCAAGAACAAACACAATCTGTGAACAGATGTGGAGTTCTGAAGGGGAACCCCTTTAATTGAAAATGTAATTTTGTGTAATTTTTTTTTTAGGCTAACCTATCACAATCCCAGGTCGACATGGTGAAAGAAATTTTCCTGGAGACTGTACTCACTAAACTGAGTTCTAACTTTTCTACCTATAAAGACAATGACTGGAAGAGCTTGTTCCACTTTGAGCTCATTCTCCTTCTACCATCTTTCAACCCATTTCTCCTCCAGCTCCTACCAACAAACATCAGCTGCTCCTCCTACCACGAAATGTGAGCTTCCCAAAATCTATTTATCCATATAATAATTGAAATCATAGTCTAGTTTACTGATTATTTTTTATATTCTTTATATTTTTGATTGTTCTATCCCGTTTACAGATTGAAGGGGTTCATTATGTCATACGGATCCAGCACAAATCAGACTCGAGTATTCATCTATGATGGATTCATCAAGAAATATCTACAAACACAGTCTCAATCCACAGGTATTACAGTAAATCCAACAAGGTTGTTATTGATGCTGATCCATTAATATTATAGATTTTAGTAATCACACATGGCTTTCATGTCCATAGGAGTTGCATGTGATACAGGTGACATTAGAACATGGATTGAAGAGAACTTGGGCTTGTATCTCCAGATGTCCTCATTCACAGACCTCCTTCACATAAATATCCATTTTCAAAAGGTAACATAACATCATAACATAAAAGTAGAGAAAGACATCTTAGGCTCTTAAGCAACCTTCAAGAAAACACAGTCTCCCAATTTAAACAGGCTGTTTCACCAATGTTTTGTAAGGAAATAAACCCATACTGGTGACTATTCAGGTTCAGCTTCTGTAACCCCCATTGGATAAACTACTGCAGGCAATACATTTTTCAAAGATGAGTATTACAAGGTACCTATTCAAATAAATATATTATACAATACATGTTCCAAGTCCAGCAGATTGGGAGATGTTCATTCCTAATTGCTGAGGACCCCCATCTATGACATCCATATGTCATTAGGGTTATGGACAGGTTACAATGCCATGGAGACTACATTCCATTGATCTTATTGATAATATTATATGATTGATATTGCTGGAGAGATGACTATTTAAGAAAATTAGCATGGACTGTAGGGTAGGCATCTAAATATGCAGATCAGATGAAGATGAGTTCCTTTGTAAGAAGACTGATATAATGCATAGCCTATAACATGCAATATAATTCTGTATATTTTATCCAAAAAAGATGACCACACTGAGTAGTGTTCAGTTCTACTGAAAATTTACTAGATTCCACTAAGTTGCATCACTTTTTTCCCATCTTCTTGTTGTCTCCAGGTTCAAACACCAGCTCTCCTTAGTGGAACAGAACTGGCAGACTTTACATTTTTGGCAGATTATTTCCAAGAGTCCAATATTACATCGATCCTCCTTGAACAAATCAAACAAATCAGTAACTGTGGATCACTCCAGGAATATCTCAATAAAATAAAGAGCTCATTGTGTCTGGTAAGAGTATGATCTCCCACCTTCATTGGCACTTTAGAGCCAAATTTGAGATTCACCATAAGGGTTATTTACAATGAGCTGTATAATGCTTATACTGTTAATCTCACGATGATCTAAAGGGTATGTTTTCCACTTTGAAATGGTTAACCACTTTTGCATCTAATTTATGCTTGGGTTCATATAGTACTACTTATAATCCTACAGTGCTGATCCATGATTAAGGCAAAAATCCCTATGAGGTAGTTACCAATGACCCCCATATTAGAGGAGAAAATTGTTCCGGACTCCAAATATAGAATCAGAATAAATCACTTGATCAATGTCCTATCTTCAGAAATCTAGCATCCATAACATCTGATATTGTTACATTCAAGAAAGGCATCCAGGACCTTCCTGAACTTGTTCAACAAACCAGCTATCACAACGTCTTGTGGCATAGCCTTCCATGGTCCCACCAAAACTCCCCCTTTATGGATTTTCCTCTAGTTGTAGAGGATGCCCTCTTGTTATGATTACAGGACTAGCAATAAAAGATCATTCGAAAGACCTCTGTACTGTCCATTTTTACATTGTAGTTAGGTCACTTCTTTCTTTCCAAACTGAATAACCCCAAGTTCCATAACCTGTCTTGGTCCTTCAATCACCAATTCTCCTTAATTACTTTGGTCACCCCCCTCTGCACTTGATCTAGTTCAGCTATGTCCTTCTTATACAGAGACACCAAGATTGTGCACACGTTAATTTTGTGTACTGTAGCTTCTACCGTAGTTATAGACTACAAAAAAAAAAAATCTGCACTCATACGTTGCTCTACAACATCTCCTCTAGTTTCTTGCACTATCAGAGGGCCCATGATTTTATATGCAGTCTTTACATACACATAGATAGGAGCTCTAATTTTAGTTTAAGGAAATTTGCGAAATTGCTTAATTCTTATAATTGGTTGCCAAATGCAGGGCCATATTAGACAAATGTAAAATATTCTGATCACTTCACTTTCATGAGGTTGTCACAGCCCTGCCCTTGTTACTCGTATAAATGAAATGTAATATCTACAGTATATTTTTGACTTTACATCATTACACTTAAAATTTTAAGTGCTTAACTATACTGCCTAAAATTTTTACATCTTCAGGTCACAGATCCCAGACAGAACACATCCTCGTGCAATATATCTCAAGAGCTGTCTCTTCTTCGCACTCAGACTCAGCAAGAAATTCTTAACAATGTCTTTGAAATACTCGTTGAAGGCAAACTGTGCCCGGACCTGTTGACCCAGCTACAAATTTTCATCATCCTTCTTAATGATTTTGCAGTTACTCCCAATGAGCTCCAGCTTTCGCAGTTACCATTAAATGTTTCCTGCCAGGAATATCAAGTCATGTGAGTGTCGTGATCAGGGGAAATGGCGGTGCTACAGGATTATGAAAAACTTAGCTGATTTCTACCAAAATGGGGCTGAAGTGCAATACCACACACACAACCTATGGACCTGTGTGTCGCTGGTTTTGGAAGAAAGCAGCTATGTGTTTCACTAAAATCCTCTTTAAAAGAAGACGTGATAAATTAAAAATAGAATTAAAGAAATGTTATTCAAAAATGTCTATATTTTTGTATGGATTAAGGCGCACAGGCAACCAGAGGAAGCAACCTGCTGTAACTGTGAAAGACATAGTCAGCAACAGGCAAACCAAGGCAGATATCAGGGCACAATGGGCTTGAGGGGCATGGTGACCTCGGTAAAAATGATGTATATTTATCAAGCTAAACATAGGCACCTTGCATTATTCCCTATGAAAAATCATTGTTTAATAAATTAAATAAAAATGACTGTTGGGGTACATGAAGACTTAGGAGGCAACATGGACAAATTCACTTCATTTCTTGCAACTTTTATTGTCGTGGTCACTGCAACTTGCAGGTCACTATGTGATCCCATCTACCTCCATTAGTTGCGATGTATGCAGCTCCACACTGCGATCCTAGGCAGGATAACCTGCATCATGGCCAAGTCGTCGTGCAACCTTAGCCTTGTGGCAGCATACCTAGTGAAGTCATCCACATCACAGGGCAGGGGAGGTTCACATTTATCTGATGCATTCATAATAAATGTTAATTATTGCTGATGTTTTCCGCCGACTCTTATATTGTATTCCACAGAATAAAAGAGCTGAGCTCAGTTTACAACAGGTTTAATGACTTGATGAGAAAAACCGTTTACACGTATGCCAAGAAGTATCTTACACAGCAGACACAATTAACAGGTACTGAAAAAATTTGAGAGTGTAATCTAAAATTATGCAAGTATCATGGGTCATCAAGTAATGGAACAGGTTGTCATTATAGAGCGTCTGTCATCAAGCAGGATCAACTCGCCATACTACCCGATAGGGCAGATCCTGCTTATTAAAATGATGTGACCGTTTCTGTAACTTTTATATATCTGACCCCATGTCTGGGACAGTGCATGGGGAGCCGCTTCGGCTACGGGTAAAAACTGAGGAAATCCAGCACCACATCTATAAAATTTTCACCTTCATTAGATCATATATAACCCACTTCTGTGTCCAGGGATGCAATTTAGTGTGCAGACTGATAAGGGGCAAGGACTGGACCCACAAAGTCCGCACAAGTGCATTCTATTCATTTTTACTATTAAAGGTTATGTACACTTTTGGAGGCAATTTGTTTTATGATTGCATTTTACTCATTTTTGGCTAAAAATATATATTTTTTCAATTGGTCTTTATTAAAAATATAGAGCCGTTCTGTCACAAAGGGTAACTCTCTAGCTGTGTGCATCCTACTTTAACCTTTATCTGTAAATTACTAAGGGGTCATAAACACTTATTTAAGGGCTGTATTACACCAACAGATTATCTGACAGATTTTCTGACCATTCATTGGTCAGATGGCCTGTTACACACACTGATATTTTGGTATACACACCAACTATTGGTTTGATTGGACAGATATTGATCAGATATTGGTGTAATAGAGCCCTAAGCCACATTATTATCAGTAAGATAAGAACTGAGCTATAATGAGTGTTTATACGGTCAGAGAGCAGAGATAAGGAGTCCATTAGATTAGCAGCTGACGAAGAGAGAGTAAAATCAGATCCCTCTGTTAGAGCATCTCAGCCCTATACAGAAAAAAGTGCTCCATATTTGTAATAAAGACCAACTTAAAAAATTATTTTTAGCTCAAAATGAGTAAGCATCCCCCAAAGGTGTACATAGCCTTTTAAAACAAGTTCCCCAATTGGTCTGAATTTGTTTTCTGACACAATGTATTTTTAGTGTCACCTGAAATGGTATAAAATGAAAGGTTATGCTACTAGAATGGGTTAACTCCCAATTTGGTGTAACCCAAAATGAAGATGGTCTTATATTTGCCCTTTGCAAGCTAATGTATGTCAGTCTCTTTTTTAAGAGAGTAAGGATAGCATGCATCTATTCAAAACACGTAGGCCATGATGTACTACGCTGGATGTTATGCTTTTAATATGATCTAATAAAGGTGAAGATTTTATGGACATGCTGCTGAGTTTGCTGTGTTTGGCATGATTAAAATTATATCTGTCTTGTGAAAATTGGTTGTGCCGTTCCCCAAAAAAACGTGTACGTGATGATCAGTGCACAAAGGGTGGAGCTTAGCCTACCAGTGCACCTCAGCTTTCCAGTGCTGGCCATGCCCCCTCGGTGCACTGAAGCCCTCACTTGCATAACGTATACAATTAATTTTTCTTTGGAAAGCCACAATCGATTTTCACAAGAGAGGTATTATTTTAATCTGCAGGGTCAACCCTATTAGGCAATATGCCTGTTTTTATAGAGATGATCCTGCAGAAATGTGTTCTTTAAGAGTATTCATAAAAAATGTGTTCTTTAAGAGTACTCATATTCTTTACCTACTACGAGGAAAGCTTCCTCACCTGGAACAGCATTAAACTACAATCTGCAATCATTTACTTCTCTTATTCTGCAAAATGCCAGGAAATGAATTATTTGTGCTGGGCCTCCCAGTGTTATATGACAAGTACATAGCACATAGATATACTATACTGCCTTTTTGATTCAATTTTTTATCCGCTGCCTATATTAGGTTCGGCATGCACTTTTAATGTCATAGACAGTGAAGTTTGGCTCGGGACAAACTTTGGCTCGTTTTATACATACGGCACAGTGACTGATTTGGTGCAGCTCCTTCCAAGCCTGGATATAGTAAGTATGATAGAAAACTGCATTAACCTAGTTGTGAATATTTTTGTAACTCAAATATCTTTCAACATTGTGACAAAATAGATAATATTATAATAGGTTGAGGTCATATATGTGGATTTTAGACATCAACATCTTACAGATTACCTGCTATCACTTAAAATGGCCTATGTGTCCATTCCTACTGTATCTGTTCCCAGAGGCCTTTAGGTCCTTCAGTAGCAAGGTGGCTTCCTGGTTGTGGTTTGATTCTTTCCAAATGAAAGCTATGACCAGGGCAAGGATCTTGACACAGCCCCCCAGTAAAAGTAACCATAGAAATTTACTAGAAATGTTCCTACAAAGAACATGCCTACAGTGAATGCTATCACTTAAGGGATTTTCCTACTGCATTTTTTTGTCTGACCATGCTTATGTTTTTGAACAAAAGGTTTACTGATCATTTTTCAAAGAGTTGTCATACATCAAAATTCCCTACAAATTATTTAACTCAGATACATTGTGTTATGCCTAGTGTAGGGGCTGAGCAGGTGGCGCGTGACACAGAAAGAAGCTCATGCACCTCCCCTCAGTAGTGGCATACCTTCAATGGAGGCAGACCATGCAACAGCTTCCATTTCAGTCAACTCTAGCTGCATTCATTTCTATGGTGTGAGCTCCCCCTTGTGGTGGCTGCAGGCAGCTAGTTTTGTAAAAGATGGGAAGCAGGAGATTTATCAATGTGTTTATGCCAGTTTTCTGGTGTAAATACATTGAGAAAAATGGTGTTCAGAATGAGCGCCATATTTATGAAGCATCTGTTTTCTTAGACAGAAGTCAGTTAAAGTGGGTGAGGTGGGTTTTTATTACAATTTTTTTAATTAAAAGTTCTTGTGCTTTGCATTCTGCATTGACAGAGGGTGATGCACACGTACTGGGAAACTGGGTGGGACAAGGGGGCTCCTGCCGCTCAGGTCCCATGCTAGACATATGACACTCGATCACTTTGTTATTTTGAATTCCATATTTTTGTATTCAATACCCCCAAAAAATATATTCTGATGTTTTCTTTCAGGGGATCGTCCTAGATATCCTACAAGAAAGTGACATTAGTCTTCTACTTACAAAACCCAATGTGCTTCTTAATGTCAAATTGCTAGAAAGAGTGGTGAGCCAGATTAGTGAGAAAAACGTTCCTGAATATTTAAGTATAATCACCAACACTGCAACAAAGGTAAGGAACCAAAGCAATATAATTGTTACAGCCATAAATCTTCCTCCACCTGAATAGTAAACCACATCTAATTGTTTCTATAGGACAATATATCAGACATCCAATTGTCAACCATTAAGGAGACCATACTGTCCTCTGTGCTGCGGCATATCCAATCAAACCTTTCGACTTATGACGTACAGCAGTGGACAATCCTGATCCAAACGGATTTAGTTGACTTGATTCCATATTTCAACCGAGGCCTTCTCCTGCTTTTGCCAATCGACATTACGTGCTCATCTTATCAAGTGATGTAAGTACAGAATGGCTTATTAATGTATAGATTGGTTAAAGAGGTTTTCTGGACCAAAAATGATGTTTATTATTGCTGAAGAGAGATGTTAAAAATGGAAAAAAAAAGCAATATGTCACAGATTCCCCATGTTTCTGTAATGACACCACCAACGGTCCGCTATTCTCTGCATCCTGGTCCAGCAATAAAGTGTAGGTATCGGGGTGTGTGACTTGGTCCAAGATTAGAAGTACATGGTGGGTTTCTTTTAAAAATAGTGCTACCCTTGTTGCCAGGTTTCCCCAAAGATTACAGCTTACTACTGGGGGGTCAACCTATGATCAGTGAACAACAAAGCAAAGCGGATATCTTCTTTAATGTTGGACTGGCTTATACTCTTGTAAGCACAGTCTAAGATCTTGTAAGCACAGTCTAAAGTCTTGTAAGCACAGTCCGAGGTCTTGTAAGCACAGTCTAAGATCTTGTAAGCACAGCCCAAGGTCTTGTAAGCACAGTCCAAGGTCTTGTAAGCACAGTCCGAGGTATTGTAAGCACAGTCCAAGGTCTTGTAAGCACAGTCTAAGATCTTGTAAGCACAGTCCAGGGTCTTGTAAGCACAGTCCAAGGTCTTGTAAGCACAGTCTAAGACTCTTTTTTTCTCTTCATTATACAGATAGTAGGGCTATCTTATTTAATACTAGTAATGGGCAAACTTGAGAAAATTTGATTCAAATTTGATTTGGTCAAATCAGTAGCCCGATTCAATTATGAATAAACTTGGCTAACATTCCCCCTTCCCCCTCGAGAAATTTGAACAAATTAAATCTCCAAAAATTTGGATTTTGGGAAAATTGAGGTCGAATTTGATTTGTTTAGATCCATCTATCTTTATTCAGTACCTACTTTTCACTCCACTTTTTGATGCTCAGATGGTTGCCCTGTTGAGTCACTCACCTGTCCTCATGTTCATGATGGTCAGAGCTGATGCCTTAATTTATAATTAACATTATTGTATAACGTTATTTCAGTTTTATCTCTTGTAACTTTACATACGGTTTTTGTCCAATTATTCTAAACAGAGTGAAAGGATTTAGCTTTGTGTTTTCATCGCTGAGCCCGGAAACACAATTCAATATCTACAAATATTTCATTAGGCCATATATGACCAAGCAGTTGTCATCTACAGGTAGGTGATCTGGAACGTGGGAATGTCAATATATAGAAGAAATGTACATGAATTTGGCAGTGTGTGATATGTAGTGTATGCTCAAACTGTTTTAAAATATAGTACATTTCAGTTATTTTTCAATAACTAATTCTCTTCTAAAAATATCCTCATGGAGCATGATAAGGATAAATTTCCTCTTCTATATTAAGGATCTGCATGTGAAGCTGACACCATCAACACCGAGACGTGGATTGATAAGAACCTGGGCTCCTTTGTTATTCGTGCCACAGTCACTGACCTCTTTAACTTATATCCAAGGCTTGATGTCGTAAGTTCTCATCAAATCTTTCCTTGGCCTTTTATAGCTTGATAAAAGTTTTTCTTATGGTGTTTAAACACGCTGCTAAACACATTTTCCAATATTTTTCTATACTCTAAATAAAGGGTATGGTTTTGAAGATGCTGACACCAAATGATGCAGCTGTACTTCTCACCAAACCGGACATTGTTTCAAATACTACACTGTTGAGGCAAATCCTTGGTGTTTTGCAACCAAAAGACATCACAAACTACACTTCTGCAATAATTACAGTGGCAAAGCAGGTAAGATACTGAGCCGAATGAAGCCTAAATAAAAAAAACTATGTATGACTGATGGAGTCAGGATTGTATTACCAATGTGTAAACCTAACTGGGTCACTTAACCCCTTAGTGACCACCCATACGTGTTTTTACGGCGGTCACTAAGGGGCCTTAGGCTGGGCCGCCGCGTTTTTACGGCGGCCCAGTTTAAGCGCTGCACGGCTCCCCCGTGCAGCGGGGAGCGCGGACCTGGCTCTCACATGAGAGCCGAGTCCCTGCTCTAACAGCCCCGACCGGCAGGAGTGCCGATCCTGGCTGTTTAACCCTTTACATGCCGGGCGCAATGGCACCCGCTGCATGTAAAGTGGTGACAGAGGGAGCGGACTCCCTCTGTCTCCCATCAGCACCCCGAAAATGCGATCGCGGGGTGCTGATGTGTTGGGAAGCTTACCTTGCTTCCGATCAGGGCCCCGAGCCTGTCTTCCGTTACCTCCTCTCTGGCGCAGCCTGCTGGTCAATGTTTGAATAGCATTGCTATTGAAATGCAATGCATTATAGAGATAATGCATTACATTTTAAAAGCAATAAAAATACTGTATATTATAGTCCCCTTGTGGGACTATTAAGTAGTAAGAAAAATAGAAAAAAATACACATTTATTAAATAAAAAAAATTCCATAAAATAAAAAAATATGCTTTTTTTTTCATTGAAAATACGCTTTTCAATGAAAAAAATTGCAAAAAGAAAATATCCCCCATATGTTTGGTATTGCCGCGTCCGTAACGACCGGGACTACATAAATATTACATAAATTATCCCCTATGGTGAACGCCGTAAAAAATAAAAAATAAAAAAATAATTTCGAATTTATTCTTAGTTTCCACCGAAAAAAACCGTAATAACAAGCGATCAAAAAGCGGCATTTACTCCAAAATCATTCCAATAAAAAATACAAGTCGTCTTTCAAAAATCAAGCCCTCACACAATTCCATATAAAAAAAAAAAAGGTTATGGGTCTTGTGAAGTGGCAATGCAAAATCATTTTTTTGGTTGATAAAAGGTGTTTTATTGCAAAAAAAGTAGTAAAACGTAAACAAAATTATAAGTATTTAGTATCACTGTAATCGTACTGACCCAGAAAATAAAATATTATGTTAGTTGTACCGAAAAATGAACGCCAAAAAATGTATAATGTAAAAACGCAGTGGTAGTATTGCTATTTTTCCCCATCTCCCTCCCAGAAAGAGTTAATAAAAGTTAATCAGAAAGTTATGTGTACCCCAAAATGGCGCCATTAAAAACTACAACTTGTCCCGTAAAAAACAAGCCCTCATACAGCTATATAGATGAAAAAATAAAAAAGTTATAGCTCTTGGAACGAGACCATAAAAAAAGGAAGAAAAACGCTTGGTCATAAAGGCCCAAACAGGCTTGGTCACTAAGGGGTTAAGATTGAATCTTATCCGCAACTGATGTTCATCAAACTAAATGAATAAAAATTGGTTTAAAAACAAAAAAAGATTGAATCTAAGAAGCTTCTTATTTTACTTGTGTCCAACCTAGTCTTGTGAAAAATTGTGGTTGCCACTTTCTTGATAGCCATGCTCAAAGAACTATCAATGACAGGAAAGACCTTTCTTAGAATCACCAACACCTTAGCTTGTTTTAGGAGGTCTACAATATCATGCAAAATGTTTGGTCTGGTGGAGCCACTACAATTTAATTCCCTAACATTAATATTGCATTTTTGAAGTAATGTTTTAGGAATTCATTATAACTTTTTTCTGTCTTCAGGCTAATCTGTCAGATTCAGAGATAACCATGATAGAAAGAGTTTTCTTGGAGACTGTTCTTGTCAAGCTAAGTTCTGACTTCTCTACGTATACATCCAAAGAATGGAGGATCTTGTTCCAAACTGAACTGGTTTTACTCCTTCCCAGTTTTACCCCTTCTCTTCTCCAACTTCTACCAATAAATATCAGCTGTTCATCCTACCATGAAATGTGAGTATCACATCAATCACATCATTATACATCAAATTTACGTTCTTACTTTTAAGGGTATCACTGACCAATTGAGAAGCATTGTATGTGAGATGTCACACTCACTATAATATAACAACATTGTTTTTTCCAGAGTAAAAGGATTCATCATGTCCTATGACAACCTCACATTTGACTCTAGAGATGCCATCTATGACTCCTACCTAAAGAAGTTATTAGATGTGCAATCACAGTTAACGGGTATGTAATTGTCTTTCATGGAAGAAGTGGAACATTTCAGTTCATTAGTGCAGGTTTTTTGGAGACAGTCCATTAAGTTTAAAGTACTGGCAAAAAAATAATAATAATGCACCAAGAAGGAGTTGTTGGAGTCGAGTGAAGCTTTCTCTACGTGAATGTAATGATGATATATGTAAGTGATTACAATATTAGAGCCAAAGGGGAAGTATACAATTGAAGACCCTGTTGGGCTGCCTAGAGCCTGTATACAAGATGAGATATGGTTGGGCATGGAGGCATACAGGTTCTGTAAGCTATCATGTGGGACATTGCAGCTGGGCTTGAAGATCCTGCACAATTGTAGGTTGCTGAAGTTCAGCCATAAGGGCTTAATTGGCGATAAATCTGGTCACGGGCCACGGAAGTGTTATATTCTGGAGAGGACATTCCCCGGAAACCCTTGCTGTGTGCAGGCGAGCAATATGCTGCTGAAAAATACCAGCTGGAAGCCCAGCCATGAGAGGAACACATGTGGCCTACTAATGTCCTGCTCATATCACTGAACTGTTAGTGTCCCTTGTATCACTACTAGGAGTGACCGACTGTCGCATGTGAGGGCTCTCCAGAACATCACACCAGCAGTGGGGGCAGTGTGCGCTCACTACTTGTCCTCCATACACGAGCCCAACCATCGTGAGATTACAAACAGAACCTGGATCTGTCACTAAAGACAATACGGTTCCAGTTTAAAGCAGTCCAGATTTCTCATTCACGACATCACTGCATGCCAAGATTTGCATCAATCCAACATTGCTATCTGGGTGCATTATTATATAATTTTTTTTTGTCAATGAATGTAAATATTTAAGACTAGTAACAAACCCTGTCATATCTGCAGGAGTCGGATGTGAGGCTGCAGATATCAGAGTGTGGATTGAAGAAAATTTAGGCTTATTCATCCTGCAGTCATCCCTATCAGACCTTATTGCATTTAACAGTAACTTTGAGAAGGTAAGAAGAGATCTTACTTAAGGGTTCAAAACAAAGGTCTGCTATTTTTGAAGAAAAGGGGCTTAGCCATGGAGAACAGTGATATGAAAGCAAATGTTTATTTTAGAAGTTCATTCTTTTCACACTAATATTTATGGATTTCTAGGTGGCTAATCCTGGCCTAATGAGACCATATGAGCTTGCCGACTTCATATTCCTGACAGACTATTTCCAGAACACATCCCTGACTGATGGTCTTGTCAATGAGCTGAAGCAGTTGGGTGACTGTGGATCTCTCTTGGAATTTATTGTCAGAATACAGACCTACAGCTGCCCTGTGAGTACTTATCTAACGTCTTAACAATAACACACATCCCCTTTAAATGTTAAAAGTTCTCACTGCCTTCATCCACCACTAGGGGAAATTGAGGCGCTTACTGCCTATTGGTTATATACAGAATAAGCTACAAACAGGTGGAAAGTCTTAAAGGCTATGTACACCTTTGGAGGCAATTTTATTTTTATGATTGCATGTTACTCATTTTTGGCTAAAAATCATTTTTTCAGTTGCCTTTATTAAAAATATTGAGCTGTTCTGTCACAAAACGTAAATTTTTTTCTAGCCATGTGACTGGTACATTCTCTTTCACTTTGCCCTAGTCATCTAATAAACCGTATCTCTAAACTACTAAGAGGTCATAAACACCTATTTAAGCCACATTCTGATCAGTAAGAACTGAGCTATAATGAGTGTTTATAATGTCAGAGAGCAGAGATAAGGAGCCTGTCTGCTCCTGGTCTGATGGAAAAGACAGAAAATCCACAGGCTGCTACTAGAGCATGTCAGCTTTGTACAGAAAAAAGGACGCCATATTTTTAATAAATTTTTTAGCTCAAAATTAGTACAATGCAGTCATAAAAAAATTGCCCTCAAAGGTATACATAGCCTTTAAGCATAACATTTATCAAGAAGACTAATGTTATAGCCTGGAAGAAGGAATGGAAGGGGGAGGCATGATCAAAACATCTGAATAAGTTAAAACTTTAAAGCAAACCTCTAGTTCAAGAAAAAAAAAATCACATTAACTGGGGAACTAACAGACTAACAAAAACACTTGAACCTCCTGACGAAGCTGAGGCGAAACGCGCGTCCTTGTGCCTGCTGTTTCTGCCCTCCATCATGTCACACGGTATGTTATAATTTTCCATCAGATACCCACAGGCGAGCTTTGGTTTTAGCCTATATTAGATGGCTTGATGTATGGGGACCTGTTTACTTGAGCACTTTAGATAGACATCTACTTATTGTTGCTGCTATCTGTGTATTATTAAGGATCCAACATAGATATACTCGTCTAGTGGCTATACAGTGGAGTGATGATCAGATATTATTCTAGTGGTTAGTACCATATACCACTTCTCTGTAAATCACTCCACTGCATAGTATACATACCACTGACATGTGTTCCACCTTTTTGGCGGGCTACAGAGACACTGGCCGGGGGACTACGGTATCCGGGTCCGTTGCTGATTTTTTCAAGAAAAAAATTGTCTCATCTTTCATATTTGTATAATCATGATCTATTAACGATGTAATAAAATATATATTTTTGAATACATTGGGCATTCTTTGGTTGTTTGTATAGCAAAATTTTTAGGTTTATACGGTTGGTTTTCCGTCTGCCCTACCTTATAGTATTATAGTGAGGCTTTCCTTTTTTGGTTCTATAACAAAAACACTTACCTGGTGACCTCCTTTTCATCTAATTCTTGGGCTCCTCTTTTTCCATCTAAGATGGCCACACTGCTTCAAATACTACAGGGTGGCTCACGAAAAAGTAGCCCTCCTCCAATATCTCCAAATCAAACTGCCTAATAGTAAATCTGTTTTAGTTGCCCATAGCAACCAATCAGATATTAGTTTTCAGTTCCTACAGGGCTCTGAAAAAGTGAAAGTTGAGCCCTGATTGGTTGCTATGGACAACTAAGGCAGATTTACTATTAGGCAGTTTGATTTGGAGATATTGGAGGCGGCCTATTTTTTCAAGGTCCACCCTGTACTTGAGACACACTGTTAATCAGTAGCCCAAGACATTTCCTACCCAATTCAAGGGCAGCAGGAAGTGTCTACATCAGGTCGTCTGAGAGGTGGTGCAGCCATCTTGGATGATAGAAGATAAAATGAGGGGGACCATGTAGGCATTTTGTTCAATCCTCAGTTAATTTTTTTTCTTAAACTGGAGACTTGCTTTCAATAGGGTTGAGGAGTCGACTATTTAAATAGGAAACTGAACATGTGAACAGGGGGGCACAATCTGAAATTAGCTGGAGAGATCAAAAGCCTGTCTGGAATAAACATGTATCCATCCTATGGATGCATTACACAGGACTGATACATAGGCTATACAAGGGATGTCAAACTCATGGCCCTCCAGCCATTGCAAAACCACAACTCCCAGCATGCCCTGATAGCTGTAGGCCATCTGAGCATGACAGAAGTTGTAGTTTTGCAACGGCCGAAGGTGAAGTTTGACATATGTGGGCTATACCATTCTACTGCATATAGGGGTAAGCTGCCTGATATAAGAAATGTAGGTATGCAGACTTTTAAATAAATGTATATTAGAAAATTGTATAATTCCCTACTATATAAACAACAAAAAATCTGGAATACTCATTTAATTCTTTGTCTATGCAGTGGATTCAATTTTGCTTCATTAAAATGGAGCTTGCTCTAAGATGTACCGTATGCCTCTAACAGTGACAAACCTTGTGTTTTGTAGGACAACTCTGATTTGAAGAACACCTCCTGTGTTGACCAACAAACATTAACACAGCTCAGCAACCAGACTCAAAAGCTAATTATGAATAACATCTTTTTCCTACTCAATGAAAAAGAGTTGTGTTTGGATAATTCCACATGGCTTCAAGTCTTCACCATACTACTTAATAGTTTCACTGTTGCTCCAAGTGACTCACAGCTTTCTCAGCTTCCTTTGAATGTGACCTGTCAAGAATACCAGACCATGTAAGAGATAAGGGAAAGACCTAAGATAACAATTGCAATAGCGTTCTGAAATGTCCTTCACAATGCTTATGGTTAACGCTATATTTCTTGAAGCTATGGATTAAGGTGGCCATACACATTCAACAACTGTTGGCCGAATGATGGTTCGGCTGACAGCCATCTCTCCCTACTCTTGGTTACCCCATACACCTACATGTTTGTCTCTGCAGAACATGTATGTGTAATCAATGGGGACTGCTGTAGACCTCTCCTAGGAGAACAAAAGGATCGAGTGAAAATATTCAGTACCCCAAACTTTTTTTCCCCCTATGTAATTCAAAGAGCGAGGGCACATCAAAATTAGGACAATAGTGCCGGCACACGGTATATAATACACAATGTAATTTAAAGAAAAAGAATACAGAGATAGGAGCCGCACATCTAAAAAAGTATTAAATTTATTTAAAGCAACAGATAAAACAAGAAATGTTGTATACAATGAATCCGGGCCATGTGGACCAATCATGTGCACATGCCCCCCTGACTCACCACTGAAACATGAACATTCCCCCACATATACTGTACAAATGTACAACAGATTAAAGTGCATGAAATCCATCAACAATGAAATAATGGAAAGCTATAATACTTATCATTTGAATTAGCGTAGTGGGGGTATGCGTGGTGGTCAGGAAACAAGCCCAACGCGTATCGCCAGGCTCTGCTGGCTTCCTCATGGGTGCCTGAAACTTTTTTTCTCCCTAAACATCAACTTGTAGGTCAGGAGCTCCCCATACACATTATACTGTTGGCCGAATGCATCAGTTTGGATTGAAAATACATTAATGTGTATTAGTGTTTGAAATCCTGAAGTGTACACCTAACTCACCAAAATTTGAGAGAACACCTGTGGTAATCCATATTGCACTGAATATCATTATATAATCTATGACATACTAAGTATCTCTGTAACCTATAGTTAATTGTGTAACTATGGCTGCAATGACTAATGGCCTACCTCTATGATACCTCTATACAATGTGATATAGCTACACATTCAACAGAATTCAACATCTAGCGAGGTGTGAACATAGGTGTGAAGAAAACATCTCTAATACCAGACTTGTTTCTCAGAAACCATGCTGAAGAACTTGCACCACAAATGTTTCATTTCTTCATTGCCTTTTGGAGTTTGCAATTTAAATGATTATTATTATTACGTGGACTATAGCAAGTTTAAAACTTATTTCCTATCCTATTATTAGGGAAGTGGTTGGTGGTGATCAGACTGTTCACTGATCCCCGAACCTATAGGCAGTTGTAGGTCAAGCATGTGCACTGCTGCAGTCCAGTACAGCGTCAGCAGTCCCATATACCGTAGGATGAATACAGAAAAAGAGCATATGCTTGGTGGAATGTCTCAGTGGTTGGACCCTCTATGATCAGATAGTTATCCCCAATTCTGAGAACAGGAGATACATTTTAAACTTGGCACAACTCCTTTAACAAACACTTCTTTCCATTTTGCATAACAGAATTAAAGAGCTGACCAACATTTATTACAAACTAAACAGTGTGGACAGAGAATCAGTTTACATCTACAGCAAGACATATCTCACCAAACAAAGAGAAGTGACAGGTAAAGGACATAATCAAACTATCTATCAATTATCTATCCATCTATCTCATTATCTATCTATCTATCTATCTATCTATCTATCTATCTATCTGTCATCTATCTCTCATATCTATCTATCTATCTATCTATCTATCTATCTATCTATCTATCTATCTATCTATCTATTATCTACCTATTTATCTCATTATCTATCTATCTATCTATCTATCTATCTATCTATCTATCTATCCATCTATCTATCCCATTGTATTGGGTTGACACGTTTCAGTTGGGGTGAATAAAGCGGGTCCTCACCCTTACACCCTTAACCTTACTTTGGAGTGCTGCCTCTTTTTTCTACTTGGTGGATCATCTAAAACTCGGAACCAGAATCTATCTGTCTGTCTACAGCAATGTACATATAAATTAACATTGCACATGTATGGATGTAGCAGAGTTTGCATTCAAACTCAACTAAAATTTTTAACTAATTGTGATATCCTGAAAGAAAAGCAATTGAAGGTGTCAGCTTAACACAACTAGTTTAGATAACGCGTCTCACTAAGCATGTGTGCTAAGGCTACTACATCTCTACTAATAAAAATTCAGATTGTGAGATAAATATTTCTAAATCGTGTCTTCCAGACTCCGCATGTACATTTGGCATCCAAAACAGTGAAGAATGGATCAGTAAAAATTTGGGACTCTTCCAAATCATAGCAAAAATCTCAGATTTGCTAGAAATATACCCAAATCTGGAAATTGTAAGATACATTGCATTAAAAAAATAAAATTGTGATAGAATATTACTTTTAGTTTCTTACTTTGATCCATGTATATATGTACTCTAGGGTTCTGTCTTGGAAATATTAACTCCAGGTGATGTACCCCTGCTTCTAACCAGAACAGATGTACTCTTGAATGTGACAGTACTAGAGAGAGTGGCAAGCCTGGTGGAAAAAGAAAATATCACAGAATATTTGGAAATTATTTTAAAGACAGCTGCTAAGGTATTATAAAACTGCAGATACTATAACTGGGAAATTTCATAAAAACATAAAAAGTTAGGCGTTATAAACCCCGACACAAGGCAATACTACTAACAATAGTAGTATCAATGAGTGGTTCTTCAAACTGCTCAACAATGGGTGATGCCATGTTGTACCTGACCAACCAGATACTGATGATCTGTTCTGAAGACAGGCCACCAATATTAAACATCTGGAAAACCCTGTTTATTGTTAAAGTGACCTAAATCAACAACTTTTTAACATTCTGAAAATTATTTGCTGTGTCTAGGAGGGTCTCACAGTACACCAGTTGGAGGACATAAAGGAGACTCTTCTGACCGTCCAGCTTAATCAAATCAGACTCAGCTTCTCCACTTATGACACATCAGAATGGACAGTCCTATTCCAAACCTATTTACTTAACCTGCTTCCAAGTTTCAACCAGAATCTTCTTAGTATTCTCCTAGTGAATATCCAGTGCTCTTCATACCAGGTTATGTAAGTAGAAAAACATATCTGATGATGACTTGACTTATCTTCAAACAGGAAATCGATCTACTGTATATCTCAAATGCATTTACCTTGCTTGGTCCTTTAGGTAACACACAGATGAGTGGCAGCTTATTTGCCTGGTATCCAATCGTTCTACCATTTGAATAATAGGCACATTCGACAAAGCCCAACATGCCAGTTATTGGGGAACTAGGATTTAAAAAAAAAAATATTTATGATGGAGAAGGGATTGTATTGATTTTCCCTGAAATTCAGATCAGAACTTTGTGGACTTAGATTGGTTCAACACTAATTATGATGCAGTGAGTTTGGCTCAGACAAACAGCTGCTAGTTCAGGAAATGCGGCTATATGAAAGCAGCCTTAGGGTCCATTCACACATCCGTAGAATGGGTCCACATCAATGTGACAAACCACCCGCCAATTTAGTCGTACTATGACACAGTTGCCATACAGGTCTCGTTGACTAGAGACTTCTGGAGGCAAATCCACTGTGAGCACAGTAGATGTTTAAGATTGGTTGGTGTGCCCATACATGATACAATCAGAAAAATAAAATTATCGATTTCACGATGGAAAGTAGATTAATTTGCTGCCACCACTCTTTGTATTGAATCGGGGCGAAGAGACCCCAGCTAGCTAATCCTAAAGGGAAGAAACGGTTATTTGCAACCTAGCTAACCAATCAACAATTTAGAAAAATAAGACAATGCGGTAGTATGTCTCTTCTGAGGTCAGAGTTCTTAGCATAAACCAGATAATCAAGGAACAAGGGCAAAACTGGAACGATGCAATCGTTAGTTTTATTCTAAAAACTATACACAAAAAATATATACATTAAAACTGACAGATAAATATACCTGCCGGTCGAACAGATTGGTTGGATAGAAATAGGTAAGAGGTGGAAGGGAATAGAATGTCTGTAAGTTCAGAATTACCGTGATAGTGTCCAGTAAAAGGCAAAGTCTTTGAAAGGAATAATCCAAGATGGCGGGGTGCCCATGTCCAGCGGGCGGTCGTGATGTTAGTCGACGTCAGATGGTAGGTGAAGGACCCAGGACCTGAGTGTGTCACTGTTTTTACCTACTCTGAAGCGGGGAGTGGTTATGACACGTACAGGTCCAGCCTTGTGTAATTGGAACAGGGGCAGTCCTTTGCCCCATAGGGAGAAAATCTGGCAGAATCTTTGCTTTGCCCATTTCTCCATATCCCGTAAGTCCAATCAAGAAATATAGTTGATATTGATAATCAGTACAATTTTACGCATCATCTGATAACAAATACGACTAGAAGATAATACAGAGTGCCTGAGAACCTTTATATCTCAGAGCGGGAATCTCTGATTTGCCCGCGGGTTTCCTAGAAGGTGGGTTAGAAGAACCGAAACATCTCTGAAGAAATGATTCCTTTCATATTTCCATAACCCATGAAATATTAGGAAAATATGGGAAAAATATGAAGTCTATGAATTGAAGGTGACTTTCAGGTCATCTTCCTTCCTTTACCAACCAGCTGTGTGATAAGGATCTGTCCTTTTCTTCTGAAGCTTGCTGCCCAGGCTAAAGGTGTGAGATCTCCTACAATACCTGAGCCGCTCCGACTACAGAAAGGAAGTTTTTATGAGGTTCTGTCAAGAAAATCCCAGATTGATGGGTACTTAACCTGGCAAGGGGGCAAGAAGATTCTTTGGCAAGAAGGTGCTAATTGTACCTCTGATCTGTGAGCTGTGCTAGCAAGGGTGAATTACTTTGGGTTGAAAAAAAAGATTTTCACTTTTTGTGTGCAGACGAAGGCTCTGGTCATTTTAAAACCGGACGCATTCGTGATTTCTTCGTGTTGCTGAGATTGCGAATCGTTACACATCCGTTTCGGCAATTCTGTGGAACGTGTGTGGACCCATTCATTCTCAATGGCGATGGAAAGGATGCGGACAGCACACATTGTACTTCCTGTCCGCAGCTCACGAAAAAAATAGAACTTGTCCTATTTATAAGAATTTCTATAGGGGTGCCGACCCAGTGTATTACACTACGCAATACACTACGGACGTGTGAATGGACCCTTCATCTTTGGCAGATTTCTGCAGCTTGCAGAAGCCCTGCAAACTGATCAAAGTTTAGATTTAGCTCTGCGTTAAGGCCCCTTTACACAGCCCGATGTAGCACTCGATTATCAAGACAAAAGAGTTTGTTCCCGACAGTCATCTGCTCATCAGTGGAGGTGAGCGCTGCATTTACTTGCAGGGATCCTTCCACAGAATGAGGAGGAGCAATTGCTAATACCATCACTCAGCCCCATAGAATCATTGTTTGTGGGCAGCTGAGTGCGGTTTAGACAGCAAAAACTGCTGCACACAAACAATGATTTAGGTGTCCGCATGAACAGTAGCACTTTTAGACAGGCAAATTATTGTGAATAAGAATTCATACAAATGTCTGTACTTCATAATTGGCCTGAATATCCGGCTAAAGTGGTTTTTAATCATCCACTGACACAGGACCATTTACATGAGCAGATTATCAGGAATAAACCTTTGTCCGATTGTTTATGTGTTTGAAATTCATAATTTGCTGAATATTGCCCTGCATAAACAGCCACATGCTGTCGAGAATCAGTGAAACTATGTGATCATCATGAATGGTTTGCTCCTGGTCACTGCCCTGTGTATAGGGGCATTTAAATGGTTCCTTTCTTGATACCTGTAACATAACGTGAATTCAAAAGATTTGAGAAAAAATAAGCTTACGCAGGCTAAGTGAATAAATATATTTGCTAAGTGTGATTAAATATATGATAACACAAACAAATCACATATTGAATAATAAAAAGTAAATAAATATCACTAGCCTAAATGGGGTGGAGACTCAGTTGATCATGCTATAACACATGGCTGTCTACTATGTTATAAGACATGAATGACACCCCAGGGTCTACAAAAGATAGTGCAAATCAATACTTACATCCTACCTAGGATAAAGTTCTTGGTAGAATCCCCTGAATGTATGCGTATCACAGATTTTAAACCTTTTAGCCCCTCCTTCAGTGTGCAGCACGCATGTCTCTGAGATCACTCAGGAATGTGGTCTCATCAGCACAATGGGGGATGGGTACTACATTACAAGGCACATTGTTACACAAAATGGTAATAATAAAACGTAACAGAGTAAGGGCTCTTTCACATGAGCGGATGCCGTGCGGGTAATCCGCTGCGTGAAAGAGTGCCAAGCCCCGCTCCGGAAAGCAGACACGAAGCATTAACATGATTGTTAATGCTCTTTGCCTCTCTGTGATCTTTTTAGGGTACTTTCACACTAGCGTTTTTCTTTTCCGGCATAGTGTTCCATCCTAGGGACTCTATACCGGAAAAGAACTGATCAGTTTTATCCTAATACATTCTGAATGGAGAGCAATCCGTTCAAGATGCATCAGGATGTCTTCAGTTCAGTCAATTTGACTTTTCAGGACGGAGATAATACCGCAGCATGCTACGGTTTTATCTCCGGCTAAAAATCCGGAACATTTGCCAGAATGCCGGATACTGCATTTTTTTCCATAGGAATGTATTAGTGCCGGGTCCGGAATTCAAAATACCGCAATCCTGGATGACACAGGAAAGACGGATCCGGCATTTCAATGCATTTGTAAGACAGATCAGGATCTGCGATTGAACTGCCTGCCGGATTCCTCTGCCGCAAGTGTGAAAGTACCCTTAATACAAAATCACAGTGAGATAAAGTTGTCACTGTGATTTTGTAGTAAAAAGATCACAGAGAGGCACATACCATTATCAATCATGTTAATGCTCTGTGCCTCTGCTGTCTGGAGCGGGGCTTGGCATTCTTTCATGCAGTGGATTACCCGCATGGCATCCGCTCGTGTGAAAGAGCCCTTAAAGGGACAGAATCAATCAGTACTTAAAAAATACCCTTACAATACAATACCTTATATCTTTTTTCCAATCCAATATATTTAACATTATAGAGGTGCTAGTAATATTTATGTAACAATAAGGTCAAAAGAAGACAATACCTTTCTCTATGATATAGATGACATTGCACTTATTTTATTTCCAGAGTGAACGGATTCAGCAGCAGATTTACATCTATGACTCAGGAGACGCAAGAAAATATTTACACCTACTTTATTAAAAGATACATGATTTACCAGATATCTACAACTACAGGTAAGCATTAGACAGATCAGAACTGATAATGAACAATCAGAATGCAACAAACTACCCCCTGCTATATATACACTAATCATTGGATCGATACAGAGACCTAAAACATAACTATATTTCAAATAATTTACAAATATTATTTCATGAAAAACACAAAAATTATTGGTTACAACAACCATATAACAGTCCATGGTACAAAAATTCCCAGCATCTGTTTCAAAACTGTTTCATGCATTTATACCTCAATGGATAAGAAACATACATGCAGATAAGGGCTCTTTCACACTTGCGTTGTCCGGATACGGCGTGTACTCCATTTGCCGGAATTACACGCCGGATCTGGAAAAACGCAAGTGAACTAAAAGCATTTGAAGACGGATCCGTCTTCAAAATGCGTTCCGTGTTACTATGGCACCCAGGACGCTATTAAAGTCCTGGCTGCCCTAGTAGTAGTGGGGAGCGGGGGAGCAGTATACTTACCGTCCGTGCGGCTCCCTGGGCGCTCCAGAATGACGTCAGAGCGCCCCATGCGCATGGATGACGTGATCCATGTGATCACGTCATCCATGCGCGTGGGGCGCCCTGACGTCACTCTGGAGCGCCCAGGGAGCCGCACGGACGGTAAGTATACTGCTCCCCCGCTCCCCACTACTACTATGGCAGCCAGGACTTTAATAGCGTCCTGGGTGCCATAGTAACACTGAACGCATTTTGAAGACGGATCCGTCTTCAAATGCTTTCAGTTCACTTGCGTTTTTCCAGATCCGGCGTGTAATTCCGGCAAATGGAGTACACGCCGGATCCGGACAACGCAAGTGTGAAAGAGCCCTTATCTGCATGTACGGTAAGTATACTGCTCCCCCGCTCCCCACTACACTTTACCATGGCTGCCAGGACTTTAGCGTCCTGGGAGCCATGGTAACCATTCAGAAAAAGCTAAACGTCGGATCCGGCAATGCGCCGAAACGACGTTTAGCTTAAGGCCCGATCCGGATTAATGTCTTTCAATGGGCATTAATTCCGGATCCGGCCTTGCGGCAAGTGTTCAGGATTTTTGGCCGGACCAAAAAGCGCAGCATGCTGCGGTATTTTCTCCGGCCAAAAAACGTTCCGGTCCGGAACTGAAGACATCCTGATGCATCCTGAACGGATTTCTCTCCATTCAGAATGCATTAGGATAAAACTGTTTAGGATTCTTCCGGCATAGAGCCCCGACGACGGAACTCTATGCCGGAAGAAAAGAACGCAAGTGTGAAAGAGCCCTTAGACTCTTGGTGAAGTAGTTAAACTTTTGAGCGCGGGGAGGGGGGGGGGGTTGTCTAGTTTTTTATTCCCTGCCTTTCTGGGGCCATATCTTTTTTATTTTCCCATAGCTGTATGAGGGCTTGTTTTTTGCGGTACAGGTTTCACTTTCTTATTCCACAATTTAATATTGCATACTATATAGAGGGGAGCTGGGAAAAAAACTTCCAAGGACTTCCGGTTCCGGCGCGCGCATGGCCAGCCGCTAGTGAGAGGCGCTCCGCTCGGTCAGCCCGAAACCAGTGAATCCGCCGCTTACCGGGGCAGAGATTAGCCCCCAAAACTCTCGGGAACAACGAGGGGACTCCCATGGAAAAATTTGTGGTCAGAGGCGGTTCGCAGAAGGAGGCTCAGCCAGTACTCGCTGCGGGTGACGACCAGAAAACCAGGGGCAAGATGGCGCCGGTACCTGAAAAACGACATAGGTTCACCCGCTCGACTTCTCAGTCGACCCAGAGAAGCACTGAAGCGTCCAGTTCGGAGGATGAAGAAGGGGAGTGTGGCCTCCTACCGAAAGGAGATTTAACCTCCTCGTGCAAATCCATGGCTATAGAAGTAGCCAAGCTCCTGGCACCAGACATAAAAGCTTCTCTAGAGGCCACGGTCGCGTTGGCCTTGCAGCAGCTGCAGTCGGAGGTGGCACAACATACCTCTCAGATCACGGAGGTACAGCAGAGAGTGGTACTAGTCGAAGAAGAGTTGGAGAAAGCTCAAAGCAATATCACTGACCTCCAGCGTAGCAACCAGTTCCTGAAAGAGAAGATCGACGATCTGGAGAATCGCTCCAGGAGGAGCAATTTACGGATTATAGGGTTACCAGAATCGATCCCTCCAAACCATCTGGCGGATATATGTGAAGCAGAAATACCGCAAGCTTTGGGCCTGAGAGGAACGTGCATAGTAGAGAGGGCGCACTGTCTGGGACCGCCACTTTCGGCGGGAACACGATCTAACAATGCCAGGCCGAGGGCGACTATTGTGAAATATCTGAACTATGCGGCTAAGGAGGCCATATTGGCGAAGTTCAGACGTAAAGAACAGCCCCTAATAATCAGGGGTAGCAAGATCCTCCTTTTCAGTGACTACTCCGCGGAGGTGGCAAGGCGAAGGAAAGAATTCACTCCGGTTTGTTCCTCGCTGGCAAAGAATAAAATCAAATTCGCCATATTATATCCTGCTACCTTGAGGATTTTCCGTCAAGATGGGTCGATAGATACCTACCACTCGCCAGGAGAGGCGAGAGAAGTTTTGGAGTCGGATCCTTTATACTCGGACATAGCCAAGTCTCTATCCCAAAGATCCGCGGCTTCAACCAGAGGAAGAGGGGCGAGACAGAGTCCAGGCAGCTTCATGTCGCGAGCCACGGGAGCAGATCGGCGTGGGACTGAAACGGAATGAAAGTGGTCATTCCTGAACATGGACTGCACCCGATGAATAATCCCTGAGGGGACACGTGAGAGTCCAGTGGACTTATTGTTCAGCTGCATTTTGATTACGTTTATGGCTATTTGTTATACTTAAGACGTAGGGCTGGAGAGCGGGACATAATGGGAAAATGTCTAGGAATCAGTTGGAATTTGGTAGCAACAACAGCTACGCAGTAAGATGCGCGAAAAAAGAGAAGTCTAGAAAATGTATGTTTTTGTTGTGGGGTTGGTTAGGGGGGTGCGGGAGGGGGGGGAGGGGAAGGAATTATTACTGATTTGGATCGAAAGGTAGAGCTAATGCTGGTTGCTATCATGTATAAGATGGGACCGTTTGCTCCGGGGGGGTACTCCTGCAGAGATACTTATTTTGAGAAACCAATATGAAAGTGGCCACATGGAACGTTAAAGGCCTCCGCTCCCCTGCTAAACGTATGGCAGTGCTCCGACACCTTAGAAAACTGAGAGTTGACATCGCGTTTCTGCAGGAGACCCACTTGGAGGAAGCGGATTTTGCTAGGATGTGTAAATTGTGGGTGGGTAAGGTATTGGGATCGCCCGCAACAGGCAAAGAGGCGGGAACCATTGTTCTTTTCCATAAACGCTTGCGTTTTGAGGTGTTGTCTATGACAACGGATACACTGGGGAGATGGATGCGTTTGAGTTTAAATTCACCAGTGGGTCAGTTGGTGGTCCATAATGTTTACGCCCCTAATACTTCCCAGACAACTTTTTACGAGGCCATAGAGAGGGATATCCTCTTAGAAGATTCTCAGCTATTGTTGGTGGCGGGTGACTTCAATAGGGTACATAGTGAGCAGGAAGACAGGAAAAGAGGGGTACTGATGAATGCCAGTAGGCGACAGAGAAGCCAGACACTGCTCCCGTTACTGCAAAGTACGGGACTGCAAGATACATGGCGGTACCACCACCCGGAAGACCGCGAATACTCCAATTTCTCTCATGCCCAGGGGTCATGGTCCAGGATTGATTATCTTTTAACGTCACCGAGTTTGTTATCTAGAGTGAAAACGGTTGAAATTGCCGATTTGTTAGTCTCGGACCATGCCCCGGTGGTTATGGAGGTTATGGACACGGTCCCTAGGGGACAGGATTTCATCTGGAGGATGCCACAGCAGCTGTCAAAAGACAAGGAGTTCCTAGACAAATTGAAAGGATGGTGGTGGGAGTATGAACAAGATAATGCAGAACATGTTACGAACCATGGCCTATTCTGGGATGCGGCTAAGGCGGTACTGAGAGGCCGGATAATGTCTCATACAATAGGGAAGAAACGGGAGGCGAGGGCAAAATATGACCAGGCTACGATGGAGGTAAGGGAAGCATATACTAGATTCTTGCAAAATCCCACAGACCCCATTAAGCTGGCCTGGGTGACGGCCGAACACAATTTTGATTATTGCCAAGAAACACGTGAAAAATGGTTTGGGGATTACCAAAGGGCGAAATTCTTCCGTTTCGGTAATAAGGCGGGCCGATTATTAGCTAATTTAACGCGTCCCTTTGCCACACAATCCATGCTGCACCCCCTAAAGGATAGAACAGGAAACTTATGCACTCAGCCAAAGGAGATGGTGAATATCTTGGGAGATTTTTACCATAACCTATACACTAGTGATCTATTTGACCCAGTGAAAGCAAGGGGAATTCTAGAGAAAGTGGACCTACCACGTTTGTCGGAGGAACGGTTGGAGGCCCTAAATGGGGATATAAGTGAAGAGGAAGTTGGGGCCACCATAAAATCTCTCTCAAACTGCAAGACACCGGGTCCTGATGGTTTCCCCGCAGAATTTTATAAATCAATGAACCAAGAATTAGTCCCAACTCTGACTAGACTGTTCAATAGCATCATGCTAGGGGGGAATCTGCCTGAAACGGGGAAAATGGCCTATATCAAAGTTCTCCCGAAACCAGGGAGGGACCTGACTCAGCCGAGTGCGTATAGGCCTATCTCTTTAATTAATCAGGATGTTAAGATCTTATCCAAACTCTTAGCCAATAGGTTGGCAAATTGCGTACCCAAACTGATTGGGCCTCACCAAGTGGGGTTCATGAAAGGCAGATCAGGGGTTACAAATATCCGCAAAGTCCTAGCCAGTCTGCATAAATGTAGGGAGGTAGAAACTGAGCCATGTCCAGCGTTGCTTACAATTGATGCCGAGAAGGCTTTTGACAATGTCAACTGGCAATGGCTGGACATGGTGTTAGACAGGTTTAATATTAAGGGTCACTTTAGAAATTATCTTAGGGCATTATACGAGAATCCTCAGGCGAGAATAAGTGTACCAGGCTTTCTGTCCAAGCCTATTGCACTGGGTAAGGGAACGCGGCAAGGTTGCCCTTTATCCCCGTTGCTCTTCAACCTGGCAATGGAACCCTTGGCAAGGGGGCTTATTCATTCTAAGGTATTTGAGGGGATTAAAATAGGGAATAACGAACTGAAAGTTAGTTGTTTTGCGGATGATATCCTCCTGTATCTGGGGGCTCCAGAAGCCCAGCTGGAAAAGGTGTTGGAGGTACTAAGTGATTATGGGAGGGTGACAGGTTATAGGATCAATGTGGATAAAAGTCAACTATTGTCTCTAGGGCGAAAACCCCAGCTAGGGGCCCGTACGATGAATGGGGTTGAGGTTCGGAAAGATTACATAACTTACCTGGGCATTAGGATAGGTCGCGCCCCGAGCTCGCTGTATACACTAAATTATCCCCCTCTTTTCTCAAAGATAGAATCTGAGTTGGAAAAATGGAAGGACTTACCCTTATCCCTTTGTGGTAGAGCCCACTTAGTCAAAATGATGAGTTTCCCGAAACTACTGTACCCACTTCAAATGATTCCTTTGTTGCTGAGACATGCAGATGTGGTGAGGATGCAACGAGCGTTTAATCGCTTCCTATGGAAATCTAAACGACCGCGTATTGCGTATGCCAAGCTGACAATGTTAAAGTACGAGGGGGGGCTACAACTTCCCAATATCCGTCATTATAATTTAGCGGCGTTATTTAGACACGCGAGGGACTGGGTATGGAATACCGGATTCTACTCAGCGACTTTGCTTGAGAGAGAATTAGCAGGAGGGGAGAATTTAGAGGCCCTATTACATTCCAGGCTAAGAGACATTCCAGCGTCAATTAGACAGGCCGTCTTGTTAAAAGACACTATAGTAGCATGGAAGGCTATCAGAAAGATCTATGGGCTCCCTTACTACATTTCTCCTAGGATGCCGCTGTGGACACTCCCGGCTTTTCCCCAAGGTAGGGAGAATATTTTATTTCAGGGATGGAGGGACAAAAACATCACCAGACTTAGTGACCTACTGCTAGATAATACGGTCCAATGGCAATCATGGGAACAGTTCAAACAGAAATATGACATGCGAGACGCACACTATCTCCCTTACCAGCAGATCAAAAGTTATTGTAAAGCGCAGACGAGCTCTTTAGGAGACGTGGAAAATCTGGCATGGTTTACAGCCTTGCTAGGCAGAAGTGGTTCCCGCATGTCTTTGTCAGATCTGCACAGTAGGATTCATAATATCCAAACAATAGGTTTGGTGAAAGGGGCATACAAACCCTGGGAAAGAGAGCTGCAGGACCAGAACATTGCAAAAAAAATGAGAGTGGGTCTGGACTTGGTAAGGCGGGCCACATATAATGAACAGTGGAGAGAATCGCAACTAAGACTTATGCATAGGGCGACGTATGCCTTTAATTTGTCGTATCGAGAAGCTCCTGCTCATTACCTGCGGAAATGCCCCAAGTGCAATCTCCCAAGAGCTGGGCTTTTGCATGCTATATGGGAATGCCCGAAAGTGAACCCCTTGTGGCAAAAATCTGTGGATACAATAAAAGAAGTTTGGGGGGAAACGGTGGGATTATCACCCCAACAGTGCATTTTTCACCATATACCCATAAGACAGGATGAGGAAATGGGTACAGTAGTCACCAAAGGAGGGGTACATCTTATGTTGATGGCGGTAAAGAAAGCCCTTTTAAGGCATTGGTTGGAAGGGGAAGTGCCGTCTCAGGAAGAGGTGTTGGGTATGATGAAAGCGGTCCTTTATTTGGAGAGGCTTGAGGTAGAACAGGACAAGGAGCGTTTGGTCGAGAAGTTTATCAAAAAATGGAGGACCTTTGCCGAGAAGCTGCTGTCATGTAGTGAGATTAAGGAGCTTATGGACCCGTTCAGGTTGACAAAATGGTACCTGGAAGAGCAACTGGCTAATAGACTAGGGAAATTGGAAACATAATGTGGATGGAGGGAGCTTCCGATACACATGTAAAGCAAACAGAAAGCATTAGTGTCTCAAATCAGTGTTCTTGGTTGGGAGGGGGGGAGGGGAGTTGGTTTGTTGAGGGGAGGGCAGGGGAAAACTGAAAATGATGTGGAAAGATGGACTTGAATAATGACCAATGATATGTATTATCAAGTGAAAATGTCATTATTTTCTATGTGATACTAATATTGGTACTGTATGTTATCTTCCACTTCAATAAAAAGATGTTTAAAAAAAAAACTTCCAAATGGGGTGAAATTGGGAAAAAAATGCAATTACGTAACAGTTTTATGTATTTTAATTGTACAGCTTCCCTATGCGGTAAAACTGACCTGTTACTTTCATTTTCCAGATCAATACAATTACAGAGATACCACATATATATAGTTTTAAAAAGTTAGTTTTTTTCTCTTTCTCGCCATATTCTGAGCACAATAACTTTTTTGTAGTTATGTGTGCAGAGCTATGTGGAGGCTCATTTTTTGTGGGATGATCTGTACTTTTTATTTGATAGACTTACGTCTTTTTTCAAACATATTAACTATTTAATTATGTAAATTTATACCTAAGTGTTTTATGATTTTTTGATCACTTTTTATTTAGGTTTCTTAGAGGGATGTAAACAACCCAAAAACGGTGAATCAGCCATTTAGACTTTTTTTTTTTCTGTTTTGCCGTTTGACATCTGGGATATCTTTTTATATCTTAATAGTATGGGCATTTTCTTATGTGGCAATCCCCATTATGTGTATTTTTTACTGTTTATGTATTTTTATTTTAGGGCAAAGGGTGATTTAAATTTTTAAATATTTTTTATTTTTATATTTTTAAAAAAACTTTTTTTTTAAACTTTTTATAGATCCCATAGTGTACTATAACAAGCAATCATGAGATTGCTTCTCTCATAGACTCCAATTCATTAACACTAAAGTATGTAAGAAATAAACTGTGGGGGGTATTTATCAAACTGGTGTAAAGTAGAACTAGCTAAGTTGCTCATACCAATATATCAGATCCCACCTTACATTTTTCACAGATTCTTTAGAAAATAAAAGGTGGAATTTGATTGGTTACTATGAGCAAATAAGCCAGTTCTACTATAAACCACTTTGATAAATCTCCCCCTATGTTCCTATAGCGCCCTGCCATAGGCAGGGGCATCATAGGAACTAATATGCACTAGCCTATTATCATTGAGGATATACACACACTCTGCCTCCCATACCTTCCCAGGGAAGTGCCTCCGTATGCCAAGATCATGTTTGACGACAACATCTGAGAGGCTCAAAGTCCGTACTGCTTTGTGAAACACCCGGCAAACAGTTGTTATGGCACCTGCAACGCTCTGAACTTACCATGATCTTTAAAAACCCAATATTTGACAAACTATTACATCATATATCAGGAAGGGGTTTAAATATGATAGACCAGATACATGACCTTTAAAAAAGTGTAAAAATGCACTTTTTAATATGCTATAGCGTTTTAACATTCAATGCAGCACTTTTTATTACCTTTCTTCATTTATAGATATTCCATGCAATGCTATTGACTATCAAACCTGGATAAAAATTAATTTTGGCTATTTTATCAAATATACCACAAGAACAGACTTGATCATGTTCAATAAAAACCTTACAGAGGTAAGTGTATGCCAAAAAATGTTAAGAACATCCAGGAAAATGCACCTCTATATTTGCTTACTCTTATTTATCAAGAAGGAACTTTCAGGTTTTCCATCGATAACAGCTTTCGGTAGTTTTTAAAGTCCGGATGGCAACAGAAATTTAATATAGAGGGTACTGGTTTTTGTGTAGGTTTCCATCATTCCATATTATAAGCCACAACAGAAAGAATTCAACCCCGTGCTTTCGGAAATATTTCCTTTCAAAGAACGTCTTCAAGGCCAAACAATGTTAAAGGGGTTGGCCAATTTCTGGTTACTGTTCACCAAAAAGTTTGTACGATCTTCAAATGGCACTTACTAATATAGCCTATGTTAAAAGGTTCGCCCCTTTGTTTACACAGTCTTTTGTGCTGTCCATCCACAGGTTGTGTCCATAAGATGGCCGCTGATTGGGGGTCATGTGACCAGGCAAATCATCTCCATGTAATGTCTCCTCCATTCAGATACACTGCACCTGCTCTAAACTGTCAAAATAACAAGTACAGATGGCAGGCAGCTGCGGTGTATTTGAATGGAGGTGATTTGGCAGGTCAGAGGAAGTGCCAGATGATCAACTAACAAACACAGTGGTCAACAATAACACCAAAAAGTGGACAACCCCTTTCACATTCTTCCAGAGTCCATTATAAAATATCATGTTTAACTTTGTCACCAAGGAAGAATATAGAGATGCAAATATTTAGAGCAACTAAAAAGATGAGGCTTTCTAGTTTCAGAATACCATTACCTGGTGCATGATAATGACTATGTATTTTCCAGAATGCTCTCCCACCAGATGTTATGGCTGACCTTGTGACTAAAACAGATGTTCTTTACAATGAAACCCAACTTATTTCATATCTAAGCAAGGTGGAACTAAACAGTATCAAAACCTTTTTGACTGCTCTAACATCTTCAGCACAAAAGGTAAGCAACTCTGACCCTAAACTTGACATCTATGAACTTAAAGACAATTACCACATTCAAAGCTCCAAGAATACATTTACAAACACTCTAAGCACTTCTAATTGAATTCTATTATATCTTGAATATGTTTATATGAACATTTATTTAAACCCCTATTTCTTCCGTAGGCAAATCTTTCTCAGTATGAGGTTGACACAGTAAAGGAAACTCTTTTGGCTGTGCAGCTTCAGCAAATTCAGTCCAATTTCTCTACTTATACAACTGAAGAATGGCGGGTTTTGTTCCAGATCCAGTTGACTCTCTTGATTGAATATTTTAATCAAACACTTCTTGAACTCCTACCAACAACCATTTCCTGTGATTCCTATCAAGTCATGTAAGTATTGAGCATATAACTAGACTTTATAGGATATATACATTTTTTTCCTATTTTCAACAAGATAAACACAACTTTCAAGACACCAATATCATGATGAATCCTGATATACCATTTCAATATTTTATTTGTGACACAGAGTAAGTGGGTTCAGCCTTGCTTCTGACATGCTGGATGATAACACCGGAGGAGATATCTACAAGTTCTTTATCAAGAGATATATGACTGAACAGTTAAATTCCAGAGGTAAGACTTTTGATGAGCTAGTAAAAATATGATAAAACAGATATATGTTTGTTTAAAAAAAAAAAAAAGGAAAAATTTATTTTTTGATATACCATATCCTTTCACCTTCTAAAAAGGCACTTTTTCTCACCTTTCTTCAGTTACAGATATTCCATGCAATGCTGTTGACTATCAGACGTGGAGTCAAATAAATTTTGGCTATTTTATCAAGTATACCACAACAACAGACTTGATCACGTTCAATAAAAACCTTACTGGGGTAAGTGAGTGACAAAAAATGTTAAAAACATCCAGCAAAATGCACTTCTATATTTGCTAACTCTAATTTATCAAAAAGGAACTTTCAGGTCTTCCATCGATAACAGCTTTCGGTAGTTTCTAAAGTCCGGATGGCAACTGTAATTTAATATAGAGGGTACTGGTTTGGTGTAGGTTTCCATCACATATGGGTAAATTTAGCTCCGCAAATATTATGAGACACAACAAAGAGAATTCAACCCTGTGCTTTCCAAAATATTTCCTTTCAAAGAACTTCTTCAAGGCCAAAAAATCTTAACGGGTTTGGTCACTTTCTTGCTACGGTTCACCAATACGTTTTTAAGACATGTATATGGCACTTAATAATATAGGCTTTGTTAAAAGTTTGCACAATTTTCTATGTTTGGTAAGGTTCACCCCTTTGTTTACAAAGTCTTTTGTGCTGTCCATCCAGAGTTTGTGTCCGTAAGATGGCCGTTGATTGGGGGTCATGTGACCAGGCAAATCACCTACATGTGATGTCTCCTCCATTCACATACACTGTACCTACTCTAAACTCCCAAAAGAACAAGTACAGATGCCAGGCAGGTGAAGTGTATTTGAATGGAGAAGGCATCTTATGGAGGTGATTTGTCTGGTCAGATGACCCTCCATCAGTGGCCATCTTATGGACAGGACCTTTGTGAGGACAGCACGATAGACTTTGTAAACAAAGAGGCATAACTTATAAAATATAGAAAATGGTGCAGAACTTTAACAAAGGTTATATCACTAAGTGCCATATGATGATCTTACAAACACATTGGTCAACAATAACCAGAAAGTGGACAACCCCTTTCACATTCTTTCATAGTCCACTATCAAATATCATGTTTAACTATGTCGCCAAAGAAGATTATAGGGATGCTGTTATTTATAAAACTAGAATTATAAGGCTTTCTAATTTCACAATACTATTGCCTAGTACATGACCATGACTATGTCTTTTCCAGAATGCTCTCCCACCAGATGTTGCAGCTGACCTTGTGACTAAAACAGATGTTCTTTACAATGAAACCCAACTTATTTCATATCTAAGCAAGGTGGAACTAAACAGTATCAAAACCTTTTTGACTGCTCTAACATCTTCAGCACAAAAGGTAAGCAACTCTGACCCTAAACTTGACATCTATGAACTTAAAGACGATTACCACATTCAAAGCTCCAAGAATACATTTACAAACACTCTAAGCACTTCTAATTGAATTCTATTATATCTTGAATATGTTGATATGAACATTTATTTAAACCCCTATTTCTTCCGTAGGCAAATCTTTCTCAGTATGAGGTTGACACAGTAAAGGAAACTCTTTTGGCTGTGCAGCTTCAGCAAATTCAGTCCAATTTCTCTACTTATACAACTGAAGAATGGCGGGTTTTGTTCCAGATCCAGTTGACTCTCTTGATTGAATATTTTAATCAAACACTTCTTGAACTCCTACCAACAACCATTTCCTGTGATTCCTATCAAGTCATGTAAGTATTGAGCAGATATATCTAGTCATTATAGGACATATAAAATTTCTTACTATTTTTAACAAGATAAACACAACTTTCAAGACACCAATATCATGATGAATCCTGATATACCATTTCAATATTTTATTTGTGACACAGAGTAAGTGGGTTTAGCCTTGCTTCTGAAACGCTGGATGATAACACCGGAGGAGATATCTACAAGTTCTTTATCAAGAGATATATGACTGAACAGTTAAATTCCAGAGGTAAGACTTTTGATGAGCTAGTAAAAATATGATAAAACAGATATATGTTTGTTTAAAAAAAAAAAAAGGAAAAATTTATTTTTTGATATACCATATCTTTTCACCTTCTAAAAAGGCACTTTTTCTCACCTTTCTTCAGTTACAGATATTCCATGCAATGCTGTTGACTATCAGACCTGGAGTCAAATAAATTTTGGCTATTTTATCAAGTATACCACAACAACAGACTTGATCACGTTCAATAAAAACCTTACTGGGGTAAGTGAGTGACAAAAAATGTTAAAAACATCCAGCAAAATGCACTTCTATATTTGCTAACTCTAATTTATCAAAAAGGAACTTTCAGGTCTTCCATCGATAACAGCTTACGGTAGTTTTTAAAGTCCGGATGGCAACTGTAATTTAATATAGAGGGTACTGGTTTTGGTG
The DNA here is from genome assembly GCF_905171765.1 of Bufo bufo. Taxonomy (NCBI): domain Eukaryota; kingdom Metazoa; phylum Chordata; class Amphibia; order Anura; family Bufonidae; genus Bufo; species Bufo bufo. The sequence continues at coordinate 24,044,542 of NC_053395.1, forward strand.
TAGGTTTCCATCACATATGGGTAAATTTAGCTCCGCAAATATTATGAGACACAACAAAGAGAATTCAACCCTGTGCTTTCCAAAATATTTCCTTTCAAAGAACTTCTTCAAGGCCAAAAAATCTTAACGGGTTTGGTCACTTTCTTGCTACGGTTCACCAATACGTTTTTAAGACATGTATATGGCACTTAATAATATAGGCTTTGTTAAAAGTTTGCACAATTTTCTATGTTTGGTAAGGTTCACCCCTTTGTTTACAAAGTCTTTTGTGCTGTCCATCCAGAGTTTGTGTCCGTAAGATGGCCGTTGATTGGGGGTCATGTGACCAGGCAAATCACCTACATGTGATGTCTCCTCCATTCACATACACTGTACCTACTCTAAACTCCCAAAAGAACAAGTACAGATGCCAGGCAGGTGAAGTGTATTTGAATGGAGAAGGCATCTTATGGAGGTGATTTGTCTGGTCAGATGACCCTCCATCAGTGGCCATCTTATGGACAGGACCTTTGTGAGGACAGCACGATAGACTTTGTAAACAAAGAGGCATAACTTATAAAATATAGAAAATGGTGCAGAACTTTAACAAAGGTTATATCACTAAGTGCCATATGATGATCTTACAAACACATTGGTCAACAATAACCAGAAAGTGGAGAACCCCTTTCACATTCTTTCATAGTCCACTATCAAATATCATGTTTAACTATGTCGCCAAAGAAGATTATAGGGATGCTGTTATTTATAAAACTAGAATTATAAGGCTTTCTAATTTCACAATACTATTGCCTAGTACATGACCATGACTATGTCTTTTCCAGAATGCTCTCCCACCAGATGTTGCAGCTGACCTTGTGACTAAAACAGATGTTCTTTACAATGAAACCCAACTTATTTCATATCTAAGCAAGGTGGAACTAAACAGTATCAAAACCTTTTTGACTGCTCTAACATCTTCAGCACAAAAGGTAAGCAACTCTGACCCTAAACTTGACATCTATGAACTTAAAGACGATTACCACATTCAAAGCTCCAAGAATACATTTACAAACACTCTAAGCACTTCTAATTGAATTCTATTATATCTTGAATATGTTGATATGAACATTTATTTAAACCCCTATTTCTTCCGTAGGCAAATCTTTCTCAGTATGAGGTTGACACAGTAAAGGAAACTCTTTTGGCTGTGCAGCTTCAGCAAATTCAGTCCAATTTCTCTACTTATACAACTGAAGAATGGCGGGTTTTGTTCCAGATCCAGTTGACTCTCTTGATTGAATATTTTAATCAAACACTTCTTGAACTCCTACCAACAACCATTTCTTGTGATTCCTATCAAGTCATGTAAGTATTAAGCATCTATATCTAGTCATTATAGGACATATAAAATTTCTTACTATTTTTAACAAGATAAACACAACTTTCAAGACACCAATATCATGATGAATCCTGATATACCATTTCAATATTTTATTTGTGACACAGAGTAAGTGGGTTTAGCCTTGCTTCTGAAACGCTGGATGATAACACCGGAGGAGATATCTACAAGTTCTTTATCAAGAGATATATGACTGAACAGTTAAATTCCAGAGGTAAGACTTTTGATGAGCTAGTAAAAATATGATAAAACAGATATATGTTTGTTTAAAAAAAAAAAGGAAAAATTTATTTTTTGATATACCATATCCTTTCACCTTCTAAAAAGGCACTTTTTCCTCACCTTTCTTCAGTTACAGATATTCCATGCAATGCTGTTGACTATCAGACCTGGAGTCAAATAAATTTTGGCTATTTTATCAAGTATACCACAACAACAGACTTGATCACGTTCAATAAAAACCTTACTGGGGTAAGTGAGTGACAAAAAATGTTAAAAACATCCAGCAAAATGCACTTCTATATTTGCTAACTCTAATTTATCAAAAAGGAACTTTCAGGTCTTCCATCGATAACAGCTTTCGGTAGTTTCTAAAGTCCGGATGGCAACAGAAATTTAATATAGAGTGTACTAGTTTTGGTGTAGGTTTCCATCACATATGGGTAAATTTAGCTCCGCAAATATTATGAGACACAACAAAAAGAATTCAACCCTGTGCTTTCCAAAATATTTCCTTTCAAAGAACTTCTTCAAGGCCAAAAAATCTTAACGGGTTTGGTCACTTTCTTGCTACGGTTCACCAATACGTTTTTAAGACATGTATATGGCACTTAATAATATAGGCTTTGTTAAAAGTTTGCACAATTTTCTATGTTTGGTAAGGTTCGCCCCTTTGTTTACAAAGTCTTTTGTGCTGTCCATCCAGAGTTTGTGTCCATAAGATGGCCGTTGATTGGGGGTCATGTGACCAGGCAAATCACCTACATGTGATGTCTCCTCCATTCACATACACTGTACCTACTCTAAACTCCCAAAAGAACAAGTACAGATGCCAGGCAGGTGAAGTGTATTTGAATGGAGAAGGCATCTTATGGAGGTGATTTGTCTGGTCAGATGACCCTCCATCAGTGGCCATCTTATGGACAGGACCTTTGTGAGGACAGCACGATAGACTTTGTAAACAAAGAGGCATAACTTATAAAATATAGAAAATGGTGCAGAACTTTAACAAAGGTTATATCACTAAGTGCCATATGATGATCTTACAAACACATTGGTCAACAATAACCAGAAAGTGGACAACCCCTTTCACATTCTTTCCTAGTCCACTATCAAATATCATGTTTAACTATGTCGCCAAAGAAGATTATAGGGATGCTGTTATTTATAAAACTAGAATTATAAGGCTTTCTAATTTCACAATACTATTGCCTGGTACATGACCATGACTATGTCTTTTCCAGAATGCTCTCCCACCAGATGTTGCAGCTGACCTTGTGACTAAAACAGATGTTCTTTACAATGAAACCCAACTTATTTCATATCTAAGCAAGGTGGAACTAAACAGTATCAAAACCTTTTTGACTGCTCTAACATCTTCAGCACAAAAGGTAAGCAACTCTGACCCTAAACTTGACATCTATGAACTTAAAGACGATTACCACATTCAAAGCTCCAAGAATACATTTACAAACACTCTAAGCACTTCTAATTGAATTATATTATATCTTGAATATGTTTATATGAACATTTATTTAAACCCCTATTTCTTCCGTAGGCAAATCTTTCTCAGTATGAGGTTGACACAGTAAAGGAAACTCTTTTGGCTGTGCAGCTTCAGCAAATTCAGTCCAATTTCTCTACTTATACAACTGAAGAATGGCGGGTTTTGTTCCAGATCCAGTTGACTCTCTTGATTGAATATTTTAATCAAACACTTCTTGAACTCCTACCAACAACCATTTCCTGTGATTCCTATCAAGTCATGTAAGTATTGAGCAGATATATCTAGTCATTATAGGACATTTAAAATTTCTTACTATTTTTAACAAGATAAACACAACTTTCAAGACACCAATATCATGATGAATCCTGATATACCATTTCAATATTTTATTTGTGACACAGAGTAAGTGGGTTTAGCCTTGCTTCTGAAACGCTGGATGATAACACCGGAGGAGATATCTACAAGTTCTTTATCAAGAGATATATGACTGAACAGTTAAATTCCAGAGGTAAGACTTTTGATGAGCTAGTAAAAATATGATAAAACAGATATATGTTTGTTTAAAAAAAAATAAAAAATAAAATTATTTTTTGATATACCATATCCTTTCACCTTCTAAAAAGGCACTTTTTCTCACCTTTCTTCAGTTACAGATATTCCATGCAATGCTGTTGACTATCAGACCTGGAGTCAAATAAATTTTGGCTATTTTATCAAGTATACCACAACAACAGACTTGATCACGTTCAATAAAAACCTTACTGGGGTAAGTGAGTGACAAAAAATGTTAAAAACATCCAGCAAAATGCACTTCTATATTTGCTAACTCTAATTTATCAAAAAGGAACTTTCAGGTCTTCCATCGATAACAGCTTTCGGTAGTTTTTAAAGTCCGGATGGCAACTGTAATTTAATATAGAGGGTACTGGTTTTGGTGTAGGTTTCCATCACATATGGGTAAATTTAGCTCCGCAAATATTATGAGACACAACAAAGAGAATTCAACCCTGTGCTTTCCAAAATATTTCCTTTCAAAGAACTTCTTCAAGGCCAAAAAATCTTAACGGGTTTGGTCACTTTCTTGCTACGGTTCACCAATACGTTTTTAAGACATGTATATGGCACTTAATAATATAGGCTTTGTTAAAAGTTTGCACAATTTTCTATGTTTGGTAAGGTTCACCCCTTTGTTTACAAAGTCTTTTGTGCTGTCCATCCAGAGTTTGTGTCCGTAAGATGGCCGTTGATTGGGGGTCATGTGACCAGGCAAATCACCTACATGTGATGTCTCCTCCATTCACATACACTGTACCTACTCTAAACTCCCAAAAGAACAAGTACAGATGCCAGGCAGGTGAAGTGTATTTGAATGGAGAAGGCATCTTATGGAGGTGATTTGTCTGGTCAGATGACCCTCCATCAGTGGCCATCTTATGGACAGGACCTTTGTGAGGACAGCACGATAGACTTTGTAAACAAAGAGGCATAACTTATAAAATATAGAAAATGGTGCAGAACTTTAACAAAGGTTATATCACTAAGTGCCATATGATGATCTTACAAACACATTGGTCAACAATAACTAGAAAGTGGACAACCCCTTTCACATTCTTTCATAGTCCACTATCAAATATCATGTTTAACTATGTCGCCAAAGAAGATTATAGGGATGCTGTTATTTATAAAACTAGAATTATAAGGCTTTCTAATTTCACAATACTATTGCCTAGTACATGACCATGACTATGTCTTTTCCAGAATGCTCTCCCACCAGATGTTGCAGCTGACCTTGTGACTAAAACAGATGTTCTTTACAATGAAACCCAACTTATTTCATATCTAAGCAAGGTGGAACTAAACAGTATCAAAACCTTTTTGACTGCTCTAACATCTTCAGCACAAAAGGTAAGCAACTCTGACCCTAAACTTGACATCTATGAACTTAAAGACGATTACCACATTCAAAGCTCCAAGAATACATTTACAAACACTCTAAGCACTTCTAATTGAATTCTATTATATCTTGAATATGTTGATATGAACATTTATTTAAACCCCTATTTCTTCCGTAGGCAAATCTTTCTCAGTATGAGGTTGACACAGTAAAGGAAACTCTTTTGGCTGTGCAGCTTCAGCAAATTCAGTCCAATTTCTCTACTTATACAACTGAAGAATGGCGGGTTTTGTTCCAGATCCAGTTGACTCTCTTGATTGAATATTTTAATCAAACACTTCTTGAACTCCTACCAACAACCATTTCCTGTGATTCCTATCAAGTCATGTAAGTATTGAGCATATAACTAGACTTTATAGGATATATACATTTTTTTCCTATTTTCAACAAGATAAACACAACTTTCAAGACACCAATATCATGATGAATCCTGATATACCATTTCAATATTTTATTTGTGACACAGAGTAAGTGGGTTCAGCCTTGCTTCTGACATGCTGGATGATAACACCGGAGGAGATATCTACAAGTTCTTTATCAAGAGATATATGACTGAACAGTTAAATTCCAGAGGTAAGACTTTTGATGAGCTAGTAAAAATATGATAAAACAGATATATGTTTGTTTAAAAAAAAAAAAAAAGGAAAAATTTATTTTTTGATATACCATATCCTTTCACCTTCTAAAAAGGCACTTTTTCTCACCTTTCTTCAGTTACAGATATTCCATGCAATGCTGTTGACTATCAGACGTGGAGTCAAATAAATTTTGGCTATTTTATCAAGTATACCACAACAACAGACTTGATCACGTTCAATAAAAACCTTACTGGGGTAAGTGAGTGACAAAAAATGTTAAAAACATCCAGCAAAATGCACTTCTATATTTGCTAACTCTAATTTATCAAAAAGGAACTTTCAGGTCTTCCATCGATAACAGCTTTCGGTAGTTTCTAAAGTCCGGATGGCAACTGTAATTTAATATAGAGGGTACTGGTTTGGTGTAGGTTTCCATCACATATGGGTAAATTTAGCTCCGCAAATATTATGAGACACAACAAAGAGAATTCAACCCTGTGCTTTCCAAAATATTTCCTTTCAAAGAACTTCTTCAAGGCCAAAAAATCTTAACGGGTTTGGTCACTTTCTTGCTACGGTTCACCAATACGTTTTTAAGACATGTATATGGCACTTAATAATATAGGCTTTGTTAAAAGTTTGCACAATTTTCTATGTTTGGTAAGGTTCACCCCTTTGTTTACAAAGTCTTTTGTGCTGTCCATCCAGAGTTTGTGTCCGTAAGATGGCCGTTGATTGGGGGTCATGTGACCAGGCAAATCACCTACATGTGATGTCTCCTCCATTCACATACACTGTACCTACTCTAAACTCCCAAAAGAACAAGTACAGATGCCAGGCAGGTGAAGTGTATTTGAATGGAGAAGGCATCTTATGGAGGTGATTTGTCTGGTCAGATGACCCTCCATCAGTGGCCATCTTATGGACAGGACCTTTGTGAGGACAGCACGATAGACTTTGTAAACAAAGAGGCATAACTTATAAAATATAGAAAATGGTGCAGAACTTTAACAAAGGTTATATCACTAAGTGCCATATGATGATCTTACAAACACATTGGTCAACAATAACCAGAAAGTGGACAACCCCTTTCACATTCTTTCATAGTCCACTATCAAATATCATGTTTAACTATGTCGCCAAAGAAGATTATAGGGATGCTGTTATTTATAAAACTAGAATTATAAGGCTTTCTAATTTCACAATACTATTGCCTAGTACATGACCATGACTATGTCTTTTCCAGAATGCTCTCCCACCAGATGTTGCAGCTGACCTTGTGACTAAAACAGATGTTCTTTACAATGAAACCCAACTTATTTCATATCTAAGCAAGGTGGAACTAAACAGTATCAAAACCTTTTTGACTGCTCTAACATCTTCAGCACAAAAGGTAAGCAACTCTGACCCTAAACTTGACATCTATGAACTTAAAGACGATTACCACATTCAAAGCTCCAAGAATACATTTACAAACACTCTAAGCACTTCTAATTGAATTCTATTATATCTTGAATATGTTGATATGAACATTTATTTAAACCCCTATTTCTTCCGTAGGCAAATCTTTCTCAGTATGAGGTTGACACAGTAAAGGAAACTCTTTTGGCTGTGCAGCTTCAGCAAATTCAGTCCAATTTCTCTACTTATACAACTGAAGAATGGCGGGTTTTGTTCCAGATCCAGTTGACTCTCTTGATTGAATATTTTAATCAAACACTTCTTGAACTCCTACCAACAACCATTTCCTGTGATTCCTATCAAGTCATGTAAGTATTGAGCAGATATATCTAGTCATTATAGGACATATAAAATTTCTTACTATTTTTAACAAGATAAACACAACTTTCAAGACACCAATATCATGATGAATCCTGATATACCATTTCAATATTTTATTTGTGACACAGAGTAAGTGGGTTTAGCCTTGCTTCTGAAACGCTGGATGATAACACCGGAGGAGATATCTACAAGTTCTTTATTAAGAGATATATGACTGAACAGTTAAATTCCAGAGGTAAGACTTTTGATGAGCTATTAAAAATATGATAAAACAGATATATGTTTGTTTAAAAAAAAAAAAAAGGAAATTTTTTTTTTTGATATACCATATCCTTTCACCTTCTAAAAAGGCACTTTTTCTCACCTTTCTTCAGTTACAGATATTCCATGCAATGCTGTTGACTATCAGACCTGGAGTCAAATAAATTTTGGCTATTTTATCAAGTATACCACAACAACAGACTTGATCACGTTCAATAAAAACCTTACTGGGGTAAGTGAGTGACAAAAAATGTTAAAAACATCCAGCAAAATGCACTTCTATATTTGCTAACTCTAATTTATCAAAAAGGAACTTTCCGGTCTTCCATCGATAACAGCTTTCGGTAGTTTCTAAAGTCTGGATGGCAATAGAAATTTAATATAGAGGGTACTGGTTTTTGTGTAGGTTTCCATCACATATGGGTAAATTTAGCTCCGCAAATATTATGAGACACAACAAAAAGAATTCAACCCTGTGCTTTCCAAAATATTTCCTTTCAAAGAACTTCTTCAAGGCCAAAAAATCTTAACGGGTTTGGTCACTTTCTTGCTACGGTTCACCAATACGTTTTTAAGACATGTATATGGCACTTACTAATATAGACTTTGTTAAAAGTTTGCACAATTTTCTATGTTTTGTAAGGTTCGCCCCTTTGTTTACAAAGCCTTTTGTGCTGTCCATCCAGAGTTTGTGTCCGTAAGATGGCCGTTGATTGGGGGTCATGTGACCAGGCAAATCACCTACATGTGATGTCTCCTACATTCACATACACTGTACCTACTCTAAACTCCCAAAAGAACAAGTACAGATGCCAGGCAGGTGAAGTGTATTTGAATGGAGAAGGCATCTTATGGAGGTGATTTGTCTGGTCAGATGACCCTCCATCAGTGGCCATCTTATGGACAGGACCTTTGTGAGGACAGCACGATAGACTTTGTAAACAAAGAGGCATAACTTATAAAATATAGAAAATGGTGCAGAACTTTAACAAAGGTTATATCACTAAGTGCCATATGATGATCTTACAAACACATTGGTCAACAATAACCAGAAAGTGGACAACCCCTTTCACATTCTTTCATAGTCCACTATCAAATATCATGTTTAACTATGTCGCCAAAGAAGATTATAGGGATGCTGTTATTTATAAAACTAGAATTATAAGGCTTTCTAATTTCACAATACTATTGCCTGGTACATGACCATGACTATGTCTTTTCCAGAATGCTCTCCCACCAGATGTTGCAGCTGACCTTGTGACTAAAACAGATGTTCTTTACAATGAAACCCAACTTATTTCATATCTAAGCAAGGTGGAACTAAACAGTATCAAAACCTTTTTGACTGCTCTAACATCTTCAGCACAAAAGGTAAGCAACTCTGACCCTAAACTTGACATCTATGAACTTAAAGACGATTACCACATTCAAAGCTCCAAGAATACATTTACAAACACTCTAAGCACTTCTAATTGAATTCTATTATATCTTGAATATGTTTATATGAACATTTATTTAAACCCCTATTTCTTCCGTAGGCAAATCTTTCTCAGTATGAGGTTGACAAAGTAAAGGAAACTCTTTTGGCTGTGCAGCTTCAGCAAATTCAGTCCAATTTCTCTACTTATACAACTGAAGAATGGCGGGTTTTGTTCCAGATCCAGTTGACTCTCTTGATTGAATATTTTAATCAAACACTTCTTGAACTCCTACCAACAACCATTTCCTGTGATTCCTATCAAGTCATGTAAGTATTGAGCATATATATCTAGTCATTATAGGACATATAAAATTTCTTACTATTTTTAACAAGATAAACACAACTTTCAAGACACCAATATCATGATGAATCCTGATATACCATTTCAATATTTTATTTGTGACACAGAGTAAGTGGGTTTAGCCTTGCTTCTGAAACGCTGGATGATAACACCGGAGGAGATATCTACAAGTTCTTTATTAAGAGATATATGACTGAACAGTTAAATTCCAGAGGTAAGACTTTTGATGAGCTAGTAAAAATATGATAAAACAGATATATGTTTGTTTAAAAAAAAAAAAAAGGAAAAATTTATTTTTTGATATACCATATCCTTTCACCTTCTAAAAAGGCACTTTTTCTCACCTTTCTTCAGTTACAGATATTCCATGCAATGCTGTTGACTATCAGACCTGGAGTCAAATAAATTTTGGCTATTTTATCAAGTATACCACAACAACAGACTTGATCACGTTCAATAAAAACCTTACTGGGGTAAGTGAGTGACAAAAAATGTTAAAAACATCCAGCAAAATGCACTTCTATATTTGCTAACTCTAATTTATCAAAAAGGAACTTTCCGGTCTTCCATCGATAACAGCTTTCGGTAGTTTCTAAAGTCCGGATGGCAATAGAAATTTAATATAGAGGGTACTGGTTTTTGTGTAGGTTTCCATCACATATGGGTAAATTTAGCTCCGCAAATATTATGAGACACAACAAAAAGAATTCAACCCTGTGCTTTCCAAAATATTTCCTTTCAAAGAACTTCTTCAAGGCCAAAAAATCTTAACGGGTTTGGTCACTTTCTTGCTACGGTTCACCAATACGTTTTTAAGACATGTATATGGCACTTACTAATATAGACTTTGTTAAAAGTTTGCACAATTTTCTATGTTTTGTAAGGTTCGCCCTTTTGTTTACAAAGCCTTTGTGCTGTCCATCCAGAGTTTGTGTCCGTAAGATGGCCGTTGATTGGGGGTCATGTGACCAGGCAAATCACCTACATGTGATGTCTCCTACATTCACATACACTGTACCTACTCTAAACTCCCAAAAGAACAAGTACAGATGCCAGGCAGGTGAAGTGTATTTGAATGGAGAAGGCATCTTATGGAGGTGATTTGTCTGGTCAGATGACCCTCCATCAGTGGCCATCTTATGGACAGGACCTTTGTGAGGACAGCACGATAGACTTTGTAAACAAAGAGGCATAACTTATAAAATATAGAAAATGGTGCAGAACTTTAACAAAGGTTATATCACTAAGTGCCATATGATGATCTTACAAACACATTGGTCAACAATAACCAGAAAGTGGACAACCCCTTTCACATTCTTTCATAGTCCACTATCAAATATCATGTTTAACTATGTCGCCAAAGAAGATTATAGGGATGCTGTTATTTATAAAACTAGAATTATAAGGCTTTCTAATTTCACAATACTATTGCCTGGTACATGACCATGACTATGTCTTTTCCAGAATGCTCTCCCACCAGATGTTGCAGCTGACCTTGTGACTAAAACAGATGTTCTTTACAATGAAACCCAACTTATTTCATATCTAAGCAAGGTGGAACTAAACAGTATCAAAACCTTTTTGACTGCTCTAACATCTTCAGCACAAAAGGTAAGCAACTCTGACCCTAAACTTGACATCTATGAACTTAAAGACGATTACCACATTCAAAGCTCCAAGAATACATTTACAAACACTCTAAGCACTTCTAATTGAATTCTATTATATCTTGAATATGTTTATATGAACATTTATTTAAACCCCTATTTCTTCCGTAGGCAAATCTTTCTCAGTATGAGGTTGACACAGTAAAGGAAACTCTTTTGGCTGTGCAGCTTCAGCAAATTCAGTCCAATTTCTCTACTTATACAACTGAAGAATGGCGGGTTTTGTTCCAGATCCAGTTGACTCTCTTGATTGAATATTTTAATCAAACACTTCTTGAACTCCTACCAACAACCATTTCCTGTGATTCCTATCAAGTCATGTAAGTATTGAGCATATATATCTAGTCATTATAGGACATATAAAATTTCTTACTATTTTTAACAAGATAAACACAACTTTCAAGACACCAATATCATGATGAATCCTGATATACCATTTCAATATTTTATTTGTGACACAGAGTAAGTGGGTTTAGCCTTGCTTCTGAAACGCTGGATGATAACACCGGAGGAGATATCTACAAGTTCTTTATTAAGAGATATATGACTGAACAGTTAAATTCCAGAGGTAAGACTTTTGATGAGCTATTAAAAATATGATAAAACAGATATATGTTTGTTTAAAAAAAAAAAAAAAGGAAATTTTTTTTTTTTGATATACCATATCCTTTCACCTTCTAAAAAGGCACTTTTTCTCACCTTTCTTCAGTTACAGATATTCCATGCAATGCTGTTGACTATCAGACCTGGAGTCAAATAAATTTTGGCTATTTTATCAAGTATACCACAACAACAGACTTGATCACGTTCAATAAAAACCTTACTGGGGTAAGTGAGTGACAAAAAATTTTAAAAACATCCAGCAAAATGCACTTCTATATTTGCTAACTCTAATTTATCAAAAAGGAACTTTCCGGTCTTCCATCGATAACAGCTTTCGGTAGTTTCTAAAGTCTGGATGGCAATAGAAATTTAATATAGAGGGTACTGGTTTTTGTGTAGGTTTCCATCACATATGGGTAAATTTAGCTCCGCAAATATTATGAGACACAACAAAAAGAATTCAACCCTGTGCTTTCCAAAATATTTCCTTTCAAAGAACTTCTTCAAGGCCAAAAAATCTTAACGGGTTTGGTCACTTTCTTGCTACGGTTCACCAATACGTTTTTAAGACATGTATATGGCACTTACTAATATAGACTTTGTTAAAAGTTTGCACAATTTTCTATGTTTTGTAAGGTTCGCCCCTTTGTTTACAAAGCCTTTTGTGCTGTCCATCCAGAGTTTGTGTCCGTAAGATGGCCGTTGATTGGGGGTCATGTGACCAGGCAAATCACCTACATGTGATGTCTCCTACATTCACATACACTGTACCTACTCTAAACTCCCAAAAGAACAAGTACAGATGCCAGGCAGGTGAAGTGTATTTGAATGGAGAAGGCATCTTATGGAGGTGATTTGTCTGGTCAGATGACCCTCCATCAGTGGCCATCTTATGGACAGGACCTTTGTGAGGACAGCACGATAGACTTTGTAAACAAAGAGGCATAACTTATAAAATATAGAAAATGGTGCAGAACTTTAACAAAGGTTATATCACTAAGTGCCATATGATGATCTTACAAACACATTGGTCAACAATAACCAGAAAGTGGACAACCCCTTTCACATTCTTTCATAGTCCACTATCAAATATCATGTTTAACTATGTCGCCAAAGAAGATTATAGGGATGCTGTTATTTATAAAACTAGAATTATAAGGCTTTCTAATTTCACAATACTATTGCCTGGTACATGACCATGACTATGTCTTTTCCAGAATGCTCTCCCACCAGATGTTGCAGCTGACCTTGTGACTAAAACAGATGTTCTTTACAATGAAACCCAACTTATTTCATATCTAAGAAAGGTGGAACTAAACAGTATCAAAACCTTTTTGACTGCTCTAACATCTTCAGCACAAAAGGTAAGCAACTCTGACCCTAAACTTGACATCTATGAACTTAAAGACGATTACCACATTCAAAGCTCCAAGAATACATTTACAAACACTCTAAGCACTTCTAATTGAATTCTATTATATCTTGAATATGTTTATATGAACATTTATTTAAACCCCTATTTCTTCCATAGGCAAATCTTTCTCAGTATGAGGTTGACACAGTAAAGGAAACTCTTTTGGCTGTGCAGCTTCAGCAAATTCAGTCCAATTTCTCTACTTATACAACTGAAGAATGGCGGGTTTTGTTCCAGATCCAGTTGACTCTCTTGATTGAATATTTTAATCAAACACTTCTTGAACTCCTACCAACAACCATTTCCTGTGATTCCTATCAAGTCATGTAAGTATTGAGCATATATATCTAGTCATTATAGGACATATAAAATTTCTTACTATTTTTAACAAGATAAACACAACTTTCAAGACACCAATATCATGATGAATCCTGATATACCATTTCAATATTTTATTTGTGACACAGAGTAAGTGGGTTTAGCCTTGCTTCTGAAACGCTGGATGATAACACCGGAGGAGATATCTACAAGTTCTTTATCAAGAGATATATGACTGAACAGTTAAATTCCAGAGGTAAGACTTTTGATGAGCTAGTAAAAATATGATAAAACAGATATATGTTTGTTAAAAAAAAAAAAAAGGAAAAATTTATTTTTTGATATACCATATCCTTTCACCTTCTAAAAAGGCACTTTTTCTCACCTTTCTTCAGTTACAGATATTCCATGCAATGCTGTTGACTATCAGACCTGGAGTCAAATAAATTTTGGCTATTTTATCAAGTATACCACAACAACAGACTTGATCACGTTCAATAAAAACCTTACTGGGGTAAGTGAGTGACAAAAAATGTTAAAAACATCCAGCAAAATGCACTTCTATATTTGCTAACTCTAATTTATCAAAAAGGAACTTTCCGGTCTTCCATCGATAACAGCTTTCGGTAGTTTCTAAAGTCCGGATGGCAATAGAAATTTAATATAGAGGGTACTGGTTTTTGTGTAGGTTTCCATCACATATGGGTAAATTTAGCTCCGCAAATATTATGAGACACAACAAAAAGAATTCAACCCTGTGCTTTCCAAAATATTTCCTTTCAAAGAACTTCTTCAAGGCCAAAAAATCTTAACGGGTTTGGTCACTTTCTTGCTACGGTTCACCAATACGTTTTTAAGACATGTATATGGCACTTACTAATATAGACTTTGTTAAAAGTTTGCACAATTTTCTATGTTTTGTAAGGTTCGCCCTTTTGTTTACAAAGCCTTTTGTGCTGTCCATCCAGAGTTTGTGTCCGTAAGATGGCCGTTGATTGGGGGTCATGTGACCAGGCAAATCACCTACATGTGATGTCTCCTACATTCACATACACTGTACCTACTCTAAACTCCCAAAAGAACAAGTACAGATGCCAGGCAGGTGAAGTGTATTTGAATGGAGAAGGCATCTTATGGAGGTGATTTGTCTGGTCAGATGACCCTCCATCAGTGGCCATCTTATGGACAGGACCTTTGTGAGGACAGCACGATAGACTTTGTAAACAAAGAGGCATAACTTATAAAATATAGAAAATGGTGCAGAACTTTAACAAAGGTTATATCACTAAGTGCCATATGATGATCTTACAAACACATTGGTCAACAATAACCAGAAAGTGGACAACCCCTTTCACATTCTTTCATAGTCCACTATCAAATATCATGTTTAACTATGTCGCCAAAGAAGATTATAGGGATGCTGTTATTTATAAAACTAGAATTATAAGGCTTTCTAATTTCACAATACTATTGCCTGGTACATGACCATGACTATGTCTTTTCCAGAATGCTCTCCCACCAGATGTTGCAGCTGACCTTGTGACTAAAACAGATGTTCTTTACAATGAAACCCAACTTATTTCATATCTAAGCAAGGTGGAACTAAACAGTATCAAAACCTTTTTGACTGCTCTAACATCTTCAGCACAAAAGGTAAGCAACTCTGACCCTAAACTTGACATCTATGAACTTAAAGACGATTACCACATTCAAAGCTCCAAGAATACATTTACAAACACTCTAAGCACTTCTAATTGAATTCTATTATATCTTGAATATGTTTATATGAACATTTATTTAAACCCCTATTTCTTCCGTAGGCAAATCTTTCTCAGTATGAGGTTGACACAGTAAAGGAAACTCTTTTGGCTGTGCAGCTTCAGCAAATTCAGTCCAATTTCTCTACTTATACAACTGAAGAATGGCGGGTTTTGTTCCAGATCCAGTTGACTCTCTTGATTGAATATTTTAATCAAACACTTCTTGAACTCCTACCAACAACCATTTCCTGTGATTCCTATCAAGTCATGTAAGTATTGAGCATATATATCTAGTCATTATAGGACATATAAAATTTCTTACTATTTTTAACAAGATAAACACAACTTTCAAGACACCAATATCATGATGAATCCTGATATACCATTTCAATATTTTATTTGTGACACAGAGTAAGTGGGTTTAGCCTTGCTTCTGAAACGCTGGATGATAACACCGGAGGAGATATCTACAAGTTCTTTATTAAGAGATATATGACTGAACAGTTAAATTCCAGAGGTAAGACTTTTGATGAGCTAGTAAAAATATGATAAAACAGATATATGTTTGTTTAAAAAAAAAAAAAAAGGAAAAATTTATTTTTTGATATACCATATCCTTTCACCTTCTAAAAAGGCACTTTTTCTCACCTTTCTTCAGTTACAGATATTCCATGCAATGCTGTTGACTATCAGACCTGGAGTCAAATAAATTTTGGCTATTTTATCAAGTATACCACAACAACAGACTTGATCACGTTCAATAAAAACCTTACTGAGGTAAGTGAGTGACAAAAAATGTTAAAAACATCCAGCAAAATGCACTTCTATATTTGCTAACTCTAATTTATCAAAAAGGAACTTTCCGGTCTTCCATCGATAACAGCTTTCGGTAGTTTCTAAAGTCCGGATGGCAATAGAAATTTAATATAGAGGGTACTGGTTTTTGTGTAGGTTTCCATCACATATGGGTAAATTTAGCTCCGCAAATATTATGAGACACAACAAAAAGAATTCAAACCTGTGCTTTCCAAAATATTTCCTTTCAAAGAACTTCTTCAAGGCCAAAAAATCTTAACGGGTTTGGTCACTTTCTTGCTACGGTTCACCAATACGTTTTTAAGACATGTATATGGCACTTACTAATATAGACTTTGTTAAAAGTTTGCACAATTTTCTATGTTTTGTAAGGTTCGCCCCTTTGTTTACAAAGCCTTTTGTGCTGTCCATCCAGAGTTTGTGTCCGTAAGATGGCCGTTGATTGGGGGTCATGTGACCAGGCAAATCACCTACATGTGATGTCTCCTACATTCACATACACTGTACCTACTCTAAACTCCCAAAAGAACAAGTACAGATGCCAGGCAGGTGAAGTGTATTTGAATGGAGAAGGCATCTTATGGAGGTGATTTGTCTGGTCAGATGACCCTCCATCAGTGGCCATCTTATGGACAGGACCTTTGTGAGGACAGCACGATAGACTTTGTAAACAAAGAGGCATAACTTATAAAATATAGAAAATGGTGCAGAACTTTAACAAAGGTTATATCACTAAGTGCCATATGATGATCTTACAAACACATTGGTCAACAATAACCAGAAAGTGGACAACCCCTTTCACATTCTTTCATAGTCCACTATCAAATATCATGTTTAACTATGTCGCCAAAGAAGATTATAGGGATGCTGTTATTTATAAAACTAGAATTATAAGGCTTTCTAATTTCACAATACTATTGCCTGGTACATGACCATGACTATGTCTTTTCCAGAATGCTCTCCCACCAGATGTTGCAGCTGACCTTGTGACTAAAACAGATGTTCTTTACAATGAAACCCAACTTATTTCATATCTAAGCAAGGTGGAACTAAACAGTATCAAAACCTTTTTGACTGCTCTAACATCTTCAGCACAAAAGGTAAGCAACTCTGACCCTAAACTTGACATCTATGAACTTAAAGACGATTACCACATTCAAAGCTCCAAGAATACATTTACAAACACTCTAAGCACTTCTAATTGAATTCTATTATATCTTGAATATGTTTATATGAACATTTATTTAAACCCCTATTTCTTCCATAGGCAAATCTTTCTCAGTATGAGGTTGACACAGTAAAGGAAACTCTTTTGGCTGTGCAGCTTCAGCAAATTCAGTCCAATTTCTCTACTTATACAACTGAAGAATGGCGGGTTTTGTTCCAGATCCAGTTGACTCTCTTGATTGAATATTTTAATCAAACACTTCTTGAACTCCTACCAACAACCATTTCCTGTGATTCCTATCAAGTCATGTAAGTATTGAGCATATATATCTAGTCATTATAGGACATATAAAATTTCTTACTATTTTTAACAAGATAAACACAACTTTCAAGACACCAATATCATGATGAATCCTGATATACCATTTCAATATTTTATTTGTGACACAGAGTAAGTGGGTTTAGCCTTGCTTCTGAAACGCTGGATGATAACACCGGAGGAGATATCTACAAGTTCTTTATCAAGAGATATATGACTGAACAGTTAAATTCCAGAGGTAAGACTTTTGATGAGCTAGTAAAAATATGATAAAACAGATATATGTTTGTTAAAAAAAAAAAAAGGAAAAATTTATTTTTTGATATACCATATCCTTTCACCTTCTAAAAAGGCACTTTTTCTCACCTTTCTTCAGTTACAGATATTCCATGCAATGCTGTTGACTATCAGACCTGGAGTCAAATAAATTTTGGCTATTTTATCAAGTATACCACAACAACAGACTTGATCACGTTCAATAAAAACCTTACTGGGGTAAGTGAGTGACAAAAAATGTTAAAAACATCCAGCAAAATGCACTTCTATATTTGCTAACTCTAATTTATCAAAAAGGAACTTTCCGGTCTTCCATCGATAACAGCTTTCGGTAGTTTCTAAAGTCCGGATGGCAATAGAAATTTAATATAGAGGGTACTGGTTTTTGTGTAGGTTTCCATCACATATGGGTAAATTTAGCTCCGCAAATATTATGAGACACAACAAAAAGAATTCAACCCTGTGCTTTCCAAAATATTTCCTTTCAAAGAACTTCTTCAAGGCCAAAAAATCTTAACGGGTTTGGTCACTTTCTTGCTACGGTTCACCAATACGTTTTTAAGACATGTATATGGCACTTACTAATATAGACTTTGTTAAAAGTTTGCACAATTTTCTATGTTTTGTAAGGTTCGCCCTTTTGTTTACAAAGCCTTTTGTGCTGTCCATCCAGAGTTTGTGTCCGTAAGATGGCCGTTGATTGGGGGTCATGTGACCAGGCAAATCACCTACATGTGATGTCTCCTACATTCACATACACTGTACCTACTCTAAACTCCCAAAAGAACAAGTACAGATGCCAGGCAGGTGAAGTGTATTTGAATGGAGAAGGCATCTTATGGAGGTGATTTGTCTGGTCAGATGACCCTCCATCAGTGGCCATCTTATGGACAGGACCTTTGTGAGGACAGCACGATAGACTTTGTAAACAAAGAGGCATAACTTATAAAATATAGAAAATGGTGCAGAACTTTAACAAAGGTTATATCACTAAGTGCCATATGATGATCTTACAAACACATTGGTCAACAATAACCAGAAAGTGGACAACCCCTTTCACATTCTTTCATAGTCCACTATCAAATATCATGTTTAACTATGTCGCCAAAGAAGATTATAGGGATGCTGTTATTTATAAAACTAGAATTATAAGGCTTTCTAATTTCACAATACTATTGCCTGGTACATGACCATGACTATGTCTTTTCCAGAATGCTCTCCCACCAGATGTTGCAGCTGACCTTGTGACTAAAACAGATGTTCTTTACAATGAAACCCAACTTATTTCATATCTAAGCAAGGTGGAACTAAACAGTATCAAAACCTTTTTGACTGCTCTAACATCTTCAGCACAAAAGGTAAGCAACTCTGACCCTAAACTTGACATCTATGAACTTAAAGACGATTACCACATTCAAAGCTCCAAGAATACATTTACAAACACTCTAAGCACTTCTAATTGAATTCTATTATATCTTGAATATGTTTATATGAACATTTATTTAAACCCCTATTTCTTCCGTAGGCAAATCTTTCTCAGTATGAGGTTGACACAGTAAAGGAAACTCTTTTGGCTGTGCAGCTTCAGCAAATTCAGTCCAATTTCTCTACTTATACAACTGAAGAATGGCGGGTTTTGTTCCAGATCCAGTTGACTCTCTTGATTGAATATTTTAATCAAACACTTCTTGAACTCCTACCAACAACCATTTCCTGTGATTCCTATCAAGTCATGTAAGTATTGAGCATATATATCTAGTCATTATAGGACATATAAAATTTCTTACTATTTTTAACAAGATAAACACAACTTTCAAGACACCAATATCATGATGAATCCTGATATACCATTTCAATATTTTATTTGTGACACAGAGTAAGTGGGTTTAGCCTTGCTTCTGAAACGCTGGATGATAACACCGGAGGAGATATCTACAAGTTCTTTATTAAGAGATATATGACTGAACAGTTAAATTCCAGAGGTAAGACTTTTGATGAGCTAGTAAAAATATGATAAAACAGATATATGTTTGTTTAAAAAAAAAAAAAAGGAAAAATTTATTTTTTGATATACCATATCCTTTCACCTTCTAAAAAGGCACTTTTTCTCACCTTTCTTCAGTTACAGATATTCCATGCAATGCTGTTGACTATCAGACCTGGAGTCAAATAAATTTTGGCTATTTTATCAAGTATACCACAACAACAGACTTGATCACGTTCAATAAAAACCTTACTGAGGTAAGTGAGTGACAAAAAATGTTAAAAACATCCAGCAAAATGCACTTCTATATTTGCTAACTCTAATTTATCAAAAAGGAACTTTCAGGTCTTCCATCGATAACAGCTTTCGGTAGTTTCTAAAGTCCGGATGGCAATAGAAATTTAATATAGAGGGTACTGGTTTTTGTGT
The DNA here is from genome assembly GCF_905171765.1 of Bufo bufo. NCBI lineage: Eukaryota > Metazoa > Chordata > Amphibia > Anura > Bufonidae > Bufo > Bufo bufo. The sequence goes on from NC_053395.1 coordinate 24,064,755, forward strand.
AGGTTTCCATCACATATGGGTAAATTTAGCTCCGCAAATATTATGAGACACAACAAAAAGAATTCAACCCTGTGCTTTCCAAAATATTTCCTTTCAAAGAACTTCTTCAAGGCCAAAAAATCTTAACGGGTTTGGTCACTTTCTTGCTACGGTTCACCAATACGTTTTTAAGACATGTATATGGCACTTACTAATATAGACTTTGTTAAAAGTTTGCACAATTTTCTATGTTTTGTAAGGTTCGCCCTTTTGTTTACAAAGCCTTTTGTGCTGTCCATCCAGAGTTTGTGTCCGTAAGATGGCCGTTGATTGGGGGTCATGTGACCAGGCAAATCACCTACATGTGATGTCTCCTACATTCACATACACTGTACCTACTCTAAACTCCCAAAAGAACAAGTACAGATGCCAGGCAGGTGAAGTGTATTTGAATGGAGAAGGCATCTTATGGAGGTGATTTGTCTGGTCAGATGACCCTCCATCAGTGGCCATCTTATGGACAGGACCTTTGTGAGGACAGCACGATAGACTTTGTAAACAAAGAGGCATAACTTATAAAATATAGAAAATGGTGCAGAACTTTAACAAAGGTTATATCACTAAGTGCCATATGATGATCTTACAAACACATTGGTCAACAATAACCAGAAAGTGGACAACCCCTTTCACATTCTTTCATAGTCCACTATCAAATATCATGTTTAACTATGTCGCCAAAGAAGATTATAGGGATGCTGTTATTTATAAAACTAGAATTATAAGGCTTTCTAATTTCACAATACTATTGCCTGGTACATGACCATGACTATGTC